>NW_027255184.1:0-35518 GCF_042242105.1 Pempheris klunzingeri
TCTAGAATCTTGTCCACCACGGTTCAAAAAAAACTTCGTTGGATCACTCCTTTTCCATTTTCACCATCATCAATAATTTCGCTGATCTCCGTCGTTTTCGTCATAATGGCCCTAAATGAAAAAATATTAATAAGAGTCATATAAATTTATAATTAAAAATAAAATCATGCGTGTGTGTCTTCTGGTATCTTGTCCACCACGGTTCAAACAATACTTCGTTATCACTCCTTTTCCATTTTCAACATCATCATGAATTTTGTTGTAATCCGTCGTTTCCTTCATAATGTCCCTAAATGAAAAAATATTAATATGGGTCATATAAATTAAAAATTAAAAAATAAAATCATGCGTGTGTGTCTTCTGGTATCTTGTCCACCACATTTCAAAACACTTCGTTGGATCATTCTTTTCCATTTTCACCATCATGAATAATTTCGTTGATCTCTGTCGTTTCCTTCATAATGGCCCTAAATGAAAAAATATTAATAAGGGTCATATAAATTAGAAATTAAAAAATAAAATCATGCATGTGTGTCTTCTGGTATCTTGTCCACCACGGTTCAAACAATACTTCGTTATCACTCCTTTTCCATTTTCAACATCATCATGAATTTCGTTGTAATCCGTCGTTTCCTTCATAACGGCCCTAAATGAAAAAACATTAATTAGAGTTATATAAATAAATAATTTAAAAATAAAATCATGCGTGTGTGTCTTCAAGTACCTTTTCCACCACGGTTCAAACAATACTTCGTTATCACTCCTTTTCCATTTTCACCATCATCAATAATTTCGTTGATCTCCGTCGTTTTCTTCATAATGGCCCTAAATGAAAAAATATTAATATGAGTCATATAAATTAATAATAAAATATAAAATCATGCGTGTGTGTCTTCTGGTATCTTGTCCACCACGGTTCAAACAATACTTCGTTATCACTCCTTTTCCATTTTCAACATCATCATGAATTTCGTTGTAATCCGTCGTTTCCTTCATAATGGCCCTAAATGAAAAAACATTAATTAGAGTTATATAAATAAATAATTTAAAAATAAAATCATGCGTGTGTGTCTTCAAGTACCTTTTCCACCACGGTTCAAACAATACTTCGTTATCACTCCTTTTCCATTTTCACCATCATCAATAATTTCGTTGATCTCCGTCGTTTTCTTCATAATGGCCCTAAATGAAAAAATATTAATATGAGTCATATAAATTAATAATAAAATATAAAATCATGCGTGTGTGTCTTCTGGTATCTTGTCCACCACGGTTCAAACAATACTTCGTTATCACTCCTTTTCCATTTTCAACATCATCATAAATTACGTTGTAATCCGTCGTTTCCTTCATAATGGCCCTAAATGAAAAAATATTAATATGGGTCATATAAATTAGAAATTAAAAAATAAAATCATGCGTGTGTGTCTTCTAGAATCTTGTCCACCACGGTTCAAAAAAAACTTCGTTGGATCACTCCTTTTCAATTTTCACCATCATCAATAATTTCGCTGATCTCCGTCGTTTTCGTCATAATGGCCCTAAATGAAAAAATATTAATAAGAGTCATATAAGTTAATAATTAAAAATAAAATCATGCGTGGGTGTCTTCTGGTATCTTGTCCACCACGGTTCAAACAATACTTCGTTATCACTCCTTTTCCATTTTCAACATCATCATGAATTTTGTTGTAATCCGTCGTTTCCTTCATAATGTCCCTAAATGAAAAAATATTAATATGGGTCATATAAATTAGAAATTAAAAAATAAAATCATGCATGTGTGTCTTCAAGTACCTTTTCCACCACGGTTCAAACAATACTTCGTTATCACTCCTTTTCCATTTTCACCATCATCAATAATTTCGTTGATCTCCGTCGTTTTCTTCATAATGGCCCTAAATGAAAAAATATTAATATGAGTCATATAAATTAATAATAAAATATAAAATCATGCGTGTGTGTCTTCTGGTATCTTGTCCACCACGGTTCAAACAATACTTCGTTATCACGCCTTTTCCATTTTCAACATCATCATGAATTTCGTTGTAATCCGTCGTTTCCTTCATAATGGCCCTAAATGAAAAAACATTAATTAGAGTTATATAAATAAATAATTTAAAAATAAAATCATGCGTGTGTGTCTTCAAGTACCTTTTCCACCACGGTTCAAACAATACTTCGTTATCACTCCTTTTCCATTTTCACCATCATCAATAATTTCGTTGATCTCCGTCGTTTTCTTCATAATGGCCCTAAATGAAAAAATATTAATATGGGTCATATAAATTAGAAATTAAAAAATAAAATCATGCGTGTGTGTCTTCTAGAATCTTGTCCACCACGGTTCAAACAATACTTCGTTATCACTCCTTTTCCATTTTCAACATCATCATAAATTACGTTGTAATCCGTCGTTTTCTTCATAATGGCCCTAAATGAAAAAATATTAATGAGTCATATAAATAAATAATTTAAAAATAAAATCATGCGTGTGTGTCTTCAAGTACCTTTTCCACCACGGTTCAAACAATACTTCGTTATCACTCCTTTTCCATTTTCAACATCATCATAAATTACGTTGTAATCCGTCGTTTCCTTCATAATGGCCCTAAATGAAAAAATATTAATATGGGTCATATAAATTAGAAATTAAAAAATAAAATCATGCATGTGTGTCTTCTGGTATCTTGTCTGCCACATTTCAAACAATACTTCATTGAATCATTCTTTTCAATTTTCGCCATCATCATGAATTTCGTTGTAATCCGTCGCTTCCTTCATAATGGCCCTAAATGAAAAATCATTAATTAGAGTTATATAAATTAATAATTTAAAAATAAAATCATGCGTGTGTGTCTTCAAGTACCTTTTCCACCACGGTTCAAACAATACTTCGTTATCACTCCTTTTCCATTTTCAACATCATCATAAATTACGTTGTAATCCGTCGTTTCCTTCATAATGGCCCTAAATGAAAAAATATTAATATGGGTCATATAAATTAGAAATTAAAAATAAAATCATGCGTGTGTGTCTTCTAGAATCTTGTCCACCACGGTTCAAAAAAAACTTCGTTGGATCACTCCTTTTCCATTTTCACCATCATCAATAATTTCGCTGATCTCCGTCGTTTTCGTCATAATGGCCCTAAATGAAAAAATATTAATAAGAGTCATATAAATTTATAATTAAAAATAAAATCATGCGTGTGTGTCTTCTGGTATCTTGTCCACCACGGTTCAAACAATACTTCGTTATCACGCCTTTTCCATTTTCAACATCATCATGAATTTCGTTGTAATCCGTCGTTTCCTTCATAATGGCCCTAAATGAAAAAACATTAATTAGAGTTATATAAATAAATAATTTAAAAATAAAATCATGCATGTGTGTCTTCTGGTATCTTGTCCACCACATTTCAAAACACTTCGTTGGATCACTCCTTTTCCATTTTCACCAACATCAATATTTTCGATAATCTCCGTCGTTTTCTTCATAATGGCCCTAAATGAAAAAATATTAATATGGGTCATATAAATTAGAAATTAAAAAATAAAATCATGCGTGTGTGTCTTCTAGAATCTTGTCCACCACGGTTCAAACAATACTTCGTTATCACTCCTTTTCCATTTTCAACATCATCATAAATTACGTTGTAATCCGTCGTTTTCTTCATAATGGCCCTAAATGAAAAAATATTAATGAGTCATATAAATAAATAATTTAAAAATAAAATCATGCGTGTGTGTCTTCAAGTACCTTTTCCACCACGGTTCAAACAATACTTCGTTATCACTCCTTTTCCATTTTCAACATCATCATAAATTACGTTGTAATCCGTCGTTTCCTTCATAATGGCCCTAAATGAAAAAATATTAATATGGGTCATATAAATTAGAAATTAAAAAATAAAATCATGCATGTGTGTCTTCTGGTATCTTGTCTGCCACATTTCAAACAATACTTCATTGAATCATTCTTTTCAATTTTCGCCATCATCATGAATTTCGTTGTAATCCGTCGCTTCCTTCATAATGGCCCTAAATGAAAAATCATTAATTAGAGTTATATAAATTAATAATTTAAAAATAAAATCATGCGTGTGTGTCTTCAAGTACCTTTTCCACCACGGTTCAAACAATACTTCGTTATCACTCCTTTTCCATTTTCAACATCATCATAAATTACGTTGTAATCCGTCGTTTCCTTCATAATGGCCCTAAATGAAAAAATATTAATATGGGTCATATAAATTAGAAATTAAAAAATAAAATCATGCGTGTGTGTCTTCTAGAATCTTGTCCACCACGGTTCAAAAAAAACTTCGTTGGATCACTCCTTTTCCATTTTCACCATCATCAATAATTTCGCTGATCTCCGTCGTTTTCGTCATAATGGCCCTAAATGAAAAAATATTAATAAGAGTCATATAAATTTATAATTAAAAATAAAATCATGCGTGTGTGTCTTCTGGTATCTTGTCCACCACGGTTCAAACAATACTTCGTTATCACTCCTTTTCCATTTTCAACATCATCATGAATTTTGTTGTAATCCGTCGTTTCCTTCATAATGTCCCTAAATGAAAAAATATTAATATGGGTCATATAAATTAAAAATTAAAAAATAAAATCATGCGTGTGTGTCTTCTGGTATCTTGTCCACCACATTTCAAAACACTTCGTTGGATCATTCTTTTCCATTTTCACCATCATGAATAATTTCGTTGATCTCTGTCGTTTCCTTCATAATGGCCCTAAATGAAAAAATATTAATAAGGGTCATATAAATTAGAAATTAAAAAATAAAATCATGCATGTGTGTCTTCTGGTATCTTGTCCACCACGGTTCAAACAATACTTCGTTATCACTCCTTTTCCATTTTCAACATCATCATGAATTTCGTTGTAATCCGTCGTTTCCTTCATAACGGCCCTAAATGAAAAAACATTAATTAGAGTTATATAAATAAATAATTTAAAAATAAAATCATGCGTGTGTGTCTTCAAGTACCTTTTCCACCACGGTTCAAACAATACTTCGTTATCACTCCTTTTCCATTTTCACCATCATCAATAATTTCGTTGATCTCCGTCGTTTTCTTCATAATGGCCCTAAATGAAAAAATATTAATATGAGTCATATAAATTAATAATAAAATATAAAATCATGCGTGTGTGTCTTCTGGTATCTTGTCCACCACGGTTCAAACAATACTTCGTTATCACTCCTTTTCCATTTTCAACATCATCATGAATTTCGTTGTAATCCGTCGTTTCCTTCATAATGGCCCTAAATGAAAAAACATTAATTAGAGTTATATAAATAAATAATTTAAAAATAAAATCATGCGTGTGTGTCTTCAAGTACCTTTTCCACCACGGTTCAAACAATACTTCGTTATCACTCCTTTTCCATTTTCACCATCATCAATAATTTCGTTGATCTCCGTCGTTTTCTTCATAATGGCCCTAAATGAAAAAATATTAATATGAGTCATATAAATTAATAATAAAATATAAAATCATGCGTGTGTGTCTTCTGGTATCTTGTCCACCACGGTTCAAACAATACTTCGTTATCACTCCTTTTCCATTTTCAACATCATCATAAATTACGTTGTAATCCGTCGTTTCCTTCATAATGGCCCTAAATGAAAAAATATTAATATGGGTCATATAAATTAGAAATTAAAAAATAAAATCATGCGTGTGTGTCTTCTAGAATCTTGTCCACCACGGTTCAAAAAAACTTCGTTGGATCACTCCTTTTCAATTTTCACCATCATCAATAATTTCGCTGATCTCCGTCGTTTTCGTCATAATGGCCCTAAATGAAAAAATATTAATAAGAGTCATATAAGTTAAGGTATCTTGTCCACCACGGTTCAAAACAATACTTCGTTATCACTCCTTTTCCATTTTCAACATCATCATGAATTTTGTTGTAATCCGTCGTTTCCTTCATAATGTCCCTAAATGAAAAAAATATTAATATGGGTCATATAAATTAGAAATTAAAAAATAAAATCATGCATGTGTGTCCTTCAAGTACCTTTTCCACCACGGTTCAAACAATACTTCGTTATCACTCCTTTTCCATTTCACCATCATCAATAATTTCGTTGATCTCCGTCGTTTTCTTCATAATGGCCCTAAATGAAAAAAATATTAATATGAGTCATATAAATTAATAATAAAATATAAAATCATGCGTGTGTGTCTTCTGGTATCTTGTCCACCACGGTTCAAACAATACTTCGTTATCACGCCTTTTCCATTTTCAACATCATCATGAATTTCGTTGTAATCCGTCGTTTCCTTCATAATGGCCCTAAATGAAAAAACATTAATTAGAGTTATATAAATAAATAATTTAAAAAATAAAATCATGCGTGTGTGTCTTCAAGTACCTTTTCCACCCACGGTTCAAACAATACTTCGTTATCACTCCTTTTCCATTTTCACCATCATCAATAATTTCGTTGATCTCCGTCGTTTTCTTCATAATGGCCCTAAATGAAAAAAATATTAATATGAGTCATATAAATCAATAATAAAATATAAAATCATGCGTGTGTGTCTTCTGGTATCTTGTTCACCACGGTTCAAACAATACTTCGTTATCACTCCTTTTCCATTTTCAACATCATCATGAACTTTGTTGTAATCCGTCGTTTCCTTCATAATGTCCCTAAATGAAAAAATATTAATATGGGTCATATAAATTAGAAATTAAAAAATAAAATCATGCATGTGTGTCTTCAAGTACCTTTTCCACCACGGTTCAAAAAAAACTTCTTTGAATCATTCTTTTCCATTTTCACCATCATCATGAATTTCGTTGTAATCCGTCGTTTCCTTCATAATGGCCCTAAATGAAAAAACATTAATTAGAGTTATATAAATAAATAATTTAAAAATAAAATCATGCGTGTGTGTCTTCAAGTACCTTTTCCACCACGGTTCAAACAATACTTCGTTATCACTCCTTTTCCATTTTCACCATCATCAATAATTTCGTTGATCTCCGTCGTTTTCTTCATAATGGCCCTAAATGAAAAAATATTAATATGAGTCATATAAATTAATAATAAAATATAAAATCATGCGTGTGTGTCTTCTGGTATCTTGTCTGCCACATTTCAAACAATACTTCGTTGAATCATTCTTTTCCATTTTCACCATCATGAATAATTTCGTTGATCTCTGTCGTTTCCTTCATAATGGCCCTAAATGAAAAAAATATTAATAAGGGTCATATAAATTAATAATTTAAAAATAAAAATCATGCGTGTGTGTCTTCAGGTACCTTTTCCACCTCGGTTTCAAACAATACTTCGTTATCACTCCTTTTCCATTTTCAACATCATCATAAATTACGTTGTAATCCGTCGTTTTCTTCATAATGGCCCGAAATGAAAAAAATATTAATAAGAGTCATATAAATTAATAATTAAAAATAAAATCATGCGTGTGTGTCTTCAGGTACCTTTTTCACGACGGTTCAAACAATACTTCGTTATCACTCCTTTTCCATTTTTCAACATCATCATGAATTTCGTTGTAATCCGTCGTTTCCTTCATAATGTCCCTAAATGAAAAAATAGTAATATGGGTCATATAAATTAGAAATTAAAAAATAAAATCATGCATGTGTGTCTTCTGGTATCTTGTCCTGCCACATTTCAAACAACACTTCGTTGAATCATTCTTTTCAATTTTCACCATCATCAATAATTTCGTTGATCTCCGTCGTTTTCTTCATAATGGCCCTAAATGAAAAAATATTAATATGAGTCATATAAATAATTAATAAAAAAATAAAATCATGCGTGTGTGTCTTCTGGTATCTTGTCCACCACGGTTCAAACAATACTTCGTTATCACTCCTTTTCCATTTTCAACATCATCATGAATTTCGTTGTAATCCGTCGTTTCCTTCATAATGGCCCTAAATGAAAAAAACATTAATTAGAGTTATATAAATAAATAATTTAAAAATAAAATCATGCGTGTGTGTCTTCAAGTACCTTTTCCACCACGGTTCAAACAATACTTCGTTATCACTCCTTTTCCATTTTCAACATCATCATGAATTTCGTTGTAATCCGTCCGTTTCCTTCATAATCGCCCTAAATGAAAAAAACATTAATTAGAGTTATATAAATAAATAATTTAAAAATAAAATCATGCGTGTGTGTCTTCAAGTACCTTGTCCACCACGGTTCAAACAATACTTCGTTATCACTCCTTTTCCATTTTCAACATCATCATAAATTACGTTGTAATCCGTCGTTTCCTTCATAATGGCCCCTAAATGAAAAAAATATTAATATGGGTCATATAAATTAGAAATTAAAAAATAAAATCATGCGTGTGTGTCTTCTAGAATCTTGTCCACCACGGTTCAAAAAAAACTTCGTTGGATCACTCCTTTTCAATTTTCACCATCATCAATAATTTCGCTGATCTCCGTCGATTTCGTCATAATGGCCCTAAATGAAAAAAATATTAATAAGAGTCATATAAGTTAATAATTAAAAATAAAATCATGCGTGGGTGTCTTCTGGTATCTTGTCCACCACGGTTCAAACAATACTTCGTTATCACTCCTTTTCCATTTTCAACATCATCATGAATTTTGTTGTAATCCGTCGTTTCCTTCATAATGTCCCTAAATGAAAAAAATATTAATATGGGTCATATAAATTAGAAATTAAAAAATAAAATCATGCATGTGTGTCTTCAAGTACCTTTTCCACCACGGTTCAAAAAAAACTTCTTTGAATCATTCTTTTCCATTTTCACCATCATCATGAATTTCGTTGTAATCCGTCGTTTTCCTTCATAATGGCCCTAAATGAAAAAAACATTAATTAGAGTTATATAAATAAATAATTTAAAAATAAAATCATGCGTGTGTGTCTTCAAGTACCTTTTCCACCACGGTTCAAACAATACTTCGTTATCACTCCTTTTCCATTTTCACCATCATCAATAATTTCGTTGATCTCCGTCGTTTTCTTCATAATGGCCCTAAATGAAAAAAATATTAATATGAGTCATATAAATTAATAATAAAATATAAAATCATGCGTGTGTGTCTTCTGGTATCTTGTCCACCACGGTTCAAACAATACTTCGTTATCACTCCTTTTCCATTTTCAACATCATCATGAATTTCGTTGTAATCCGTCGTTTCCTTCATAATGGCCCTAAATGAAAAAATATTAATTAGAGTTATATAAATAAATAATTTAAAAATAAAATTCATGCGTGTGTGTCTTCAAGTACCTTTTCCACCACGGTTCAAACAATACTTCGATATCACTCCTTTTCCATTTTCACCATCATCAATAATTTCGTTGATCTCCGTCGTTTTTCTTCATAATGGCCCTAAATGAAAAAATATTAATATGAGTCATATAAATTAATAATAAAAAATAAAATCATGCATGTGTGTCTTCTGGTATCTTGTCCACCACGGTTCAAACAATACTTCGTTATCACTCCTTTTCCATTTTCAACATCATCATGAATTTCGTTGTAATCCGTCGTTTCCTTCATAATGGCCCTAAATGACAAAACATTAATTAGAGTTATATAAATAAATAATTTAAAAATAAAATCATGCGTGTGTGTCTTCAAGTACCTTTTCCACCACGGTTCAAACAATACTTCGTTATCACTCCTTTTCCATTTTCACCATCATCAATAATTTTCGTTGATCTCCGTCGTTTTTCTTCATAATGGCCCTAAATGAAAAAATATTAATATGAGTCATATAAATTAATAATAAAATATAAAATCATGCGTGTGTGTCTTCTGGTATCTTGTCTGCCACATTTCAAAACAATACTTCGTTGAATCATTCTTTTCCATTTTCACCATCATGAATAATTTCGTTGATCTCTGTCGTTTCCTTCATAATGGCCCTAAATGAAAAAATATTAATAAGGGTCATATAAATTAATAATTTAAAAATAAAATCATGCGTGTGTGTCTTCAGGTACCTTTTCCACCTCGGTTCAAACAAATACTTCGTTATCACTCCTTTTCCATTTTCAACATCATCATAAATTACGTTGTAATCCGTCGTTTTCTTCATAATGGCCCGAAATGAAAAAAATATTAATAAGAGTCATATAAATTAATAATTAAAAATAAAATCATGCGTGTGTGTCTTCAGGTACCTTTTTCACGACGGTTCAAACAATACTTCGTTATCACTCCTTTTCCATTTTCAACATCATCATGAATTTCGTTGTAATCCGTCGTTTCCTTCATAATGTCCCTAAATGAAAAAATAGTAATATGGGTCATATAAATTAGAAATTAAAAAATAAAATCATGCATGTGTGTCTTCTGGTATCTTGTCTGCCACATTTCAAACAACACTTCGTTGAATCATTCTTTTCAATTTTTCACCATCATCAATAATTTCGTTGATCTCCGTCGTTTTCTTCATAATGGCCCTAAATGAAAAAATATTAATATGAGTCATATAAATAATTAATAAAAAAATAAAATCATGCGTGTGTGTCTTCTGGTATCTTGTCCACCACGGTTCAAACAATACTTCGTTATCACTCCTTTTCCATTTTCAACATCATCATGAATTTCGTTGTAATCCGTCGTTTCCTTCATAATGGCCCTAAATGAAAAAACATTAATTAGAGTTATATAAATAAATAATTTAAAAATAAAATCATGCGTGTGTGTCTTCAAGTACCTTTTCCACCACGGTTCAAACAATACTTCGTTATCACTCCTTTTCCATTTTCAACATCATCATGAATTTCGTTGTAATCCGTCGTTTCCTTCATAATCGCCCTAAATGAAAAAACATTAATTAGAGTTATATAAATAAATAATTTAAAAATAAAATCATGCGTGTGTGTCTTCAAGTACCTTTTCCACCACGGTTCAAACAATACTTCGTTATCACTCCTTTTCCATTTTCAACATCATCATGAATTTCGTTGTAATCCGTCGTTTCCTTCATAATGGCCCTAAATGAAAAAACATTAATTCGAGTTATATAAATTAATAATTTAAAAATAAAATCATGCGTGTGTGTCTTCTGGTATCTTGTCCACCACGGTTCAAACAATACTTCGTTATCACTCCTTTTCCATTTTCAACATCATCATGAATTTCGTTGTAATCCGTCGTTTCCTTCATAATGGCCCTAAATGAAAAAACATTAATTAGAGTTATATAAATAAATAATTTAAAAATAAAATCATGCGTGTGTGTCTTCAAGTACCTTTTCCACCACGGTTCAAACAATACTTCGTTATCACTCCTTTTCCATTTTCAACATCATCATGAATTTCGTTGTAATCCGTCGTTTCCTTCATAATGTCCCTAAATGAAAAAATATTAATATGGGTCATATAAATTAGAAATTAAAAAATAAAATCATGCATGTGTGTCTTCTGGTATCTTGTCTGCCACATTTCAAACAATACTTCGTTGAATCATTCTTTTCCATTTTCACCATCATGAATAATTTCGTTGATCTCTGTCGTTTCCTTCATAATGGCCCTAAATGAAAAAATATTAATAAGGGTCATATAAATTAATAATTTAAAAAATAAAATCATGCGTGTGTGTCTTCAGGTACCTTTTCCACCTCGGTTCAAACAATACTTCGTTATCACTCCTTTTCCATTTTCAACATCATCATAAAATTACGTTGTAATCCGTCGTTTTTCTTCATAATGGCCCGAAATGAAAAAATATTAATAAGAGTCATATAAATTAATAATTAAAAATAAAATCATGCGTGTGTGTCTTCAGGTACCTTTTTCACGACGGTTCAAACAATACTTCGTTATCACTCCTTTTCCATTTTCAACATCATCATGAATTTCGTTGTAATCCGTCGTTTTCCTTCATAATGTCCCTAAATGAAAAAATAGTAATATGGGTCATATAAATTAGAAATTAAAAAATAAAATCATGCATGTGTGGTCCTTCTGGTATCTTGTCTGCCACATTTCAAACAACACTTCGTTGAATCATTCTTTTCAATTTTCACCATCATCAATAATTTCGTTGATCTCCGTCGTTTTCTTCATAATGGCCCTAAATGAAAAAATATTAATATGAGTCATATAAATAATTAATAAAAAAATAAAAATCATGCGTGTGTGTCTTCTGGTATCTTGTCCACCACGGTTCAAACAATACTTCGTTATCACTCCTTTTCCATTTTCAACATCATCATGAATTTCGTTGTAATCCGTCGTTTCCTTCATAATGGCCCTAAATGAAAAAACATTAATTAGAGTTATATAAATAAATAATTTAAAAATAAAATCATGCGTGTGTGTCTTCAAGTACCTTTTCCACCACGGTTCAAACAATACTTCGTTATCACTCCTTTTCCATTTTCAACATCATCATGAATTTCGTTGTAATCCGTCGTTTCCTTCATAATCGCCCTAAATGAAAAAACATTAATTAGAGTTATATAAATAAATAATTTAAAAATAAAATCATGCGTGTGTGTCTTCAAGTACCTTTTTCCACCACGGTTCAAACAATACTTCGTTATCACTCCTTTTCCATTTTCAACATCATCATGAATTTCGTTGTAATCCGTCGTTTCCTTCATAATGGCCCTAAATGAAAAAACATTAATTCGAGTTATATAAATTAATAATTTAAAAATAAAATCATGCGTGTGTGTCTTCAAGTACCTTTTCCACCACGGTTCAAACAATACTTCGTTACCACTCCTTTTCCAATTTCACCATCATCAATAATTTCGTTGATCTCCGTCGTTTTCTTCATAATGGCCCTAAATGAAAAAAATATTAATATGAGTCATATAAATTAATAATAAAAAATAAAATCATGCATGTGTGTCTTCTGGTATCTTGTCCACCACGGTTCAAAACAATACTTCGTTATCACTCCTTTTCCATTTTCAACATCATCATGAATTTCGTTGTAATCCGTCGTTTTCCTTCATAATGGCCCTAAATGAAAAAACATTAATTAGAGTTATTATAAATAAATAATTTAAAAATAAAATCATGCGTGTGTGTCTTCAAGTACCTTTTCCACCACGGTTCAAACAATACTTCGTTATCACTCCTTTTCCATTTTCAACATCATCATGAATTTCGTTGTAATCCGTCGTTTCCTTCATAATGTCCCTAAATGAAAAAAATATTAATATGGGTCATATAAATTAGAAATTAAAAAATAAAATCATGCATGTGTGTCTTCTGGTATCTTGTCTGCCACATTTCAAACAACACTTCGTTGAATCATTCTTTTCAATTTTCACCATCATCAATAATTTCGTTGATCTCCGTCGTTTTCTTCATAATGGCCCTAAATAAAAAAAATATTAATATGAGTCATATAAATTAATAATAAAATATAAAAATCATGCGTGCGTGTCTTCTGGTATCTTGTCCCACCACGGTTCAAACAATACTTCGTTATCACTCCTTTGCCATTTTCACCATCATCAATAATTTCGTTGATCTCCGTCGTTTTCTTCATAATGGCCCTAAATGAAAAAAATATTAATATGAGTCCATATAAATTAATAATAAAATATAAAATCATGCGTGTGTGTCTTCTGGTATCTTGTCCACCACGGTTCAAACAATACTTCGTTATCACTCCTTTTCCATTTTCAACATCATCATGAATTTCGTTGTAATCCGTCGTTTCCTTCATAATGGCCCTAAATGAAAAAAACATTAATTAGAGTTATATAAATAAATAATTTAAAAATAAAATCATGCATGTGTGTCTTCTGGTATCTTGTCTGCCACATTTCAAACAACACTTCGTTGAATCATTCTTTTCAATTTTCACCATCATCAATAATTTCGTTGATCTCCGTCGTTTCCTTCATAATGTCCCTAAATGAAAAAAATATTAATATGGGTCATATAAATTAGAAATTAAAAAATAAAATCATGCATGTGTGTCTTCTGGTATCTTGTCTGCCACATTTCAAACAACACTTCGTTGAATCATTCTTTTCAATTTTCACCATCATCAATAATTTCGTTGATCTCCGTCGTTTTCTTCATAATGGCCCTAAATGAAAAAATATTAATATGAGTCATATAAATTAATAATAAAATATAAAATCATGCGTGTGTGTCTTCTGGTATCTTGTCCACCACGGTTCAAACAATACTTCGTTATCACTCCTTTTCCATTTTCAACATCATCATGAATTTCGTTGTAATCCGTCGTTTCCTTCATAATGGCCCTAAATGAAAAAAATATTAATATGGGTCATATAAATTAGAAATTAAAAAATAAAATCATGCATGTGTGTCTTCTGGTATCTTGTCTGCCACATTTCAAACAACACTTCGTTGAATCATTCTTTTCAATTTTCACCATCATCAATAATTTCGTTGATCTCCGTCGTTTTTCTTCATAATGGCCCTAAATGAAAAAATATTAATGAGTCATAAATTAATAATTAAAAATAAAATCATGCGTGTGTGTCTTCAAGTACCTTTTCCACCACGGTTCAAAAAAAAACTTCGTTGGATCACTCCTTTTCCATTTTTTACCATCATCATGAATTTCGTTGTAATCCGTCGTTTCCTTTATAATGGCCCTAAATGAAAAAAACATTAATTCGAGTTATATAAATTAATAATTTAAAAATAAAATCATGCGTGTGTGTCTTCAAGTACCTTTTCCACCACGGTTCAAACAATACTTCGTTATCACTCCTTTTCCATTTTTTACCATCATCATGAATTTCGTTGATCTCAGTCGTTTTCTTCATAATGGCCCTAAATGAAAAAATATTAATATGGGTCATATAAATTAGAAATTAAAAAATAAAATCATGCATGTGTGTTTTCTGGTATCTTGTCTGCCACATTTCAAACAACACTTCGTTGAATCATTCTTTTCAATTTTCACCATCATCAATAATTTCGTTGATCTCCGTCGTTTTCTTCATAATGGCCCTAAATGAAAAAAATATTAATATGAGTCATATAAAATTAATAATAAAAAATAAAATCACGCATGTGTGTCTTCTGGTATCTTGTCTGCCACATTTCAAACAACACTTCGTTGAATCATTCTTTTCAATTTTCACCATCATCAATAATTTCGTTGATCTCCGTCGTTTTCTTCATAATGGCCCTAAATGAAAAAATATTAATATGAGTCATATAAATTAATAATAAAAAATAAAATCACGCATGTGTGTCTTCTGGTATCTTGTCTGCCACATTTCAAACAACACCTCGTTGAATCATTCTTTTCAATTTTCACCCATCATCAATAATTTCGTTGATCTCCGTCGTTTTCTTCATAATGGCCCTAAATGAAAAAATATTAATATGAGTCATATAAATTAATAATAAAAAATAAAATCATGCATGTGTGTCTTCTGGTATCTTGTCCACCACGGTTCAAACAATACTTCGTTATCACTCCTTTTCCATTTTCACCATCATCAATAATTTCGTTGATCTCTGTCGTTTCCTTCATAATGGCCCTAAATGAAAAAATATTAATAAGGGGTCATATAAATTAATAATTTAAAAATAAAATCATGCGTGTGTGTCTTCAGGTACCTTTTCCACCTCGGTTCAAACAATACTTCGTTATCACTCCTTTTTCCATTTTCAACATCATCATAAATTACGTTGTAATCCGTCGTTTTTCTTCATAATGGCCCTAAATGAAAAAATATTAATAAGAGTCATATAAATTAATAATTAAAAATAAAATCATGCGTGTGTGTCTTCAGGTACCTTTTCCACGACGGTTCAAAACAATACTTCGTTATCACTCCTTTTCCATTTTCAACATCATCATGAATTTCGTTGTAATCCGTCGTTTCCTTCATAATGGCCCTAAATGAAAAAACATTAATTAGAGTTATATAAATAAATAATTTAAAAATAAAATCATGCGTGTGTGTCCTTCAAGTACCTTTTCCACCACGGTTCAAACAATACTTCGTTATCACTCCTTCCTTTTCCATTTTCAACATCATCATGAATTTCGTTGTAATCCGTCGTTTCCTTCATAATGTCCCTAAATGAAAAAATATTAATATGGGTCATATAAATTAGAAATTAAAAAATAAAATCATGCATGTGTGTCTTCTGGTATCTTGTCTGCCACATTTCAAACAACACTTCGTTGAATCATTCTTTTCAATTTTCACCATCATCAATAATTTCGTTGATCTCCGTCGTTTTCTTCATAATGGCCCTAAATGAAAAAAATATTAATATGAGTCATATAAATTAATAATAAAAAATAAAAATCACGCATGTGTGTCTTCTGGTATCTTGTCTGCCACATTTCAAACAACACTTCGTTGAATCATTCTTTTCAATTTTCACCATCATCAATAATTTCGTTGATCTCCGTCGTTTTCTTCATAATGGCCCTAAATGAAAAAATATTAATATGAGTCATATAAATTAATAATAAAATATAAAATCATGCGTGCGTGTCTTCTGGTATCTTGTCCACCACGGTTCAAACAATACTTCGTTATCACTCCTTTGCCATTTTTCACCATCATCAATAATTTCGTTGATCTCCGTCGTTTTCTTCATAATGGCCCTAAATGATAAAATATTAATATGAGTCATATAAATTAATAATAAAAAAATAAAATCATGCATGTGTGTCTTCTGGTATCTTGTCCACCACGGTTCAAAACAATACTTCGTTATCACTCCTTTTCCATTTTCAACATCATCATGAATTTCGTTGTAATCCGTCGTTTCCTTCATAATGGCCCTAAATGAAAAAACATTAATTAGAGTTATATAAATAAATAATTTAAAAATAAAATCATGCGTGTGTGTCTTCAAGTACCTTTTCCACCACGGTTCAAACAATACTTCGTTATCACTCCTTTTCCATTTTCAACATCATCATGAATTTTCGTTGTAATCCGTCGTTTCCTTCATAATGTCCCTAAATGAAAAAATATTAATATGGGTCATATAAATTAGAAATTAAAAAATAAAATCATGCATGTGTGTCTTCTGGTATCTTGTCTGCCACATTTCAAACAACACTTCGTTGAATCATTCTTTTCAATTTTCACCATCATCAATAATTTCGTTGATCTCCGTCGTTTTTCTTCATAATGGCCCTAAATGAAAAAATATTAATATGAGTCATATAAATTAATAATAAAATATAAAATCATGCGTGCGTGTCTTCTGGTATCTTGTCCACCACGGTTCAAACAATACTTCGTTATCACTCCTTTGCCATTTTCACCATCATCAATAATTTCGTTGATCTCCGTCGTTTTCTTCATAATGGCCCTAAATGAAAAAAATATTAATATGAGTCATATAAATTAATAATAAAATATAAAATCATGCGTGTGTGTCTTCTGGTATCTTGTCCACCACGGTTCAAAACAATACTTCGTTATCACTCCTTTTCCATTTTCAACATCATCATGAATTTCGTTGTAATCCGTCGTTTCCTTCATAATGGCCCTAAATGAAAAAAATATTAATTAGAGTTATATAAATAAATAATTTAAAAATAAAAATCATGCGTGTGTGTCTTCTGGTATCTTGTCTGCCACATTTCAAACAACACTTCGTTGAATCATTCTTTTCAATTTTCACCATCATCAATAATTTCGTTGATCTCCGTCGTTTTCTTCATAATGGCCCTAAATGAAAAAAATATTAATATGGGTCATATAAATTAGAAATTAAAAAATAAAAATCATGCATGTGTGTCTTCTGGTATCTTGTCTGCCACATTTCAAACAACACTTCGTTGAATCATTCTTTTCAATTTTCACCATCATCAATAATTTCGTTGATCTCCGTCGTTTTCTTCATAATGGGCCCTAAATGAAAAAAACATTAATAAGCGTCATATAAATTAATAATTTAAAAATAAAATCATGCGTGTGTGTCTTCTGGTATCTTGTCTGCCACATTTCAAACAACACTTCGTTGAATCATTCTTTTCAATTTTCACCATCATCAATAATTTCGTTGATCTCCGTCGTTTTCTTCATAATGGCCCTAAATGAAAAAAATATTAATATGAGTCATATAAATTTATAATAAAATATAAAATCATGCGTGTGTGTCTTCTGGTATCTTGTCCACCACGGTTCAAACAATACTTCGTTATCACTCCTTTTCCATTTTCAACATCATCATGAATTTCGTTGTAATCCGTCGTTTCCTTCATAATGTCCCCTAAAATGAAAAAATATTAATATGGGTCATATAAATTAGAAATTAAAAAATAAAAATCATGCATGTGTGTCTTCTGGTATCTTGTCTGCCACATTTCAAACAACACTTCGTTGAATCATTCTTTTCAATTTTCACCATCATCAATAATTTCGTTGATCTCCGTCGTTTTCTTCATAATGGCCCTAAATGAAAATATATTAATAAGAGTCATAAATTAATAATTAAAAATAAAATCATGCGTGTGTGTCTTCAAGTACCTTTTCCACCACGGTTCAAAAAAAAACTTCGTTGGATCACTCCTTTTTCCATTTTTACCATCATCATGAATTTTCGTTGTAATCCGTCGTTTCCTTCATAATGGCCCTAAATGAAAAAACATTAATTCGAGTTATATAAATTAATAATTAAAAAATAAAATCATGCATGTGTGTCTTCTGGTATCTTGTCTGCCACATTTCAAACAACACTTCGTTGAATCATTCTTTTCAATTTTCACCATCATCAATAATTTCGTTGATCTACGTCGTTTTCTTCATAATGGCCCTAAATGAAAATATATTAATAAGAGTCATAAATTAATAATTAAAAATAAAAATCATGCGTGTGTGTCTTCAAGTACCTTTTCCACCACGGTTCAAAAAAAAACTTCGTTGGATCACTCCTTTTCCATTTTTACCATCATCATGAATTTCGTTGTAATCCGTCGTTTCCTTCATAATGGCCCTAAATGAAAAAACATTAATTCGAGTTATATAAATTAATAATTTAAAAATAAAATCATGCATGTGTGTCTTCTGGTATCTTGTCCACCACGGTTCAAAACAATACTTCGTTATCACTCCTTTTCCATTTTCACCATCATCAATAATTTCGTTGATCTCTGTCGTTTTCCTTCATAATGGCCCTAAATGAAAAAATATTAATAAGGGTCATATAAATTAATAATTTAAAAATAAAATCATGCGTGTGTGTCTTCAAGTACCTTTTCCACCACGGTTCAAAACAATACTTCGTTATCACTCCTTTTCCATTTTTACCATCATCATGAATTTCGTTGATCTCAGTAGTTTTCTTCATAATGGCCCTAAATGAAAAAAATATTAATATGGGTCATATAAATTAGAAATTAAAAAAACAAAATCATGCATGTGTGGTCTTCTGGTATCTTGTCTGGCACATTTCAAAACAACACTTCGTTGAATCATTCTTTTCAATTTTCACCATCATCAATAATTTCGTTGATCTCCGTCGTTTTCTTCATAATGGCCCTAAATGAAAATATATTAATAAGAGTCATAAATTAATAATTAAAAATAAAATCATGCGTGTGTGTCTTCAAGTACCTTTTCCACCACGGTTCAAAAAAAACTTCGTTGGATCACTCCTTTTCCATTTTTACCATCATCATGAATTTCGTTGTAATCCGTCGTTTCCTTCATAATGGCCCTAAATGAAAAAACATTAATTCGAGTTATATAAATTAATAATTTAAAAAATAAAATCATGCGTGTGTGTCTTCAAGTACCTTTTCCACCACGGTTCAAACAATACTTCGTTATCACTCCTTTTCCATTTTTACCATCATCATGAATTTCGTTGTAATCCGTCGTTTCCTTCATAATGGCCCTAAATGAAAAAACATTAATTCGAGTTATATAAATTAATAATTTAAAAATAAAATCATGCATGTGTGTCTTCTGGTATCTTGTCCACCACGGTTCAAACAATACTTCGTTATCACTCCTTTTCCATTTTCACCATCATCAATAATTTCGTTGATCTCTGTCGTTTCCTTCATAATGGCCCTAAATGAAAAAATATTAATAAGGGTCATATAAATTAATAATTTAAAAATAAAATCATGCGTGTGTGTCTTCAGGTACCTTTTCCACCTCGGTTCAAACAATACTTCGTTATCACTCCTTTTCCATTATCAACATCATCATAAATTACGTTGTAATCCGTCGTTTCCTTCATAATGTCCCTAAATGAAAAAATATTAATATGGGTCATATAAATTAGAAATTAAAAAATAAAATCATGCATGTGTGAAATTAGAAATTAAAAAATAAAATCATGCATGTGTGTCTTCTGGTATCTTGTCTGCCACATTTCAAACAACACTTCGTTGAATCATTCTTTTCAATTTTCACCATCATCAATAATTTCGTTGATCTCCGTCGTTTTCTTCATAATGGCCCTAAATGAAAAAATATTAATATGAGTCATATAAATTAATAATAAAAAATAAAATCTTGCGTGTGTGACTTCAGTTATCTTTTCCACCATGGTTCAAATAACTTCGTTGTATCATTCCTTTTTTTTTCGCCATCATCATGAATTTCGTTGTTATCCCTCCTTTTCTTCATAGTGGCCCTAAATGAAAAAACATTAATAAGAGTTATATAAATTAATTATTGAAAAAGAAAATCATGCGTGTGTTTCTTCAGGTATCTTTTCCACCACAGTTCAAATAACTTCGTTTCATCATTCCTTTTTCATTTACACCATCATCATGAATTTCGTTGTAATCCGTCGTTTCCTTCATAATCCCTAAATGAAAAAACATTAATAAGAGTCATAAATTAATAATTAAAAATAAAATCATGCGTGTGTGTCTTCAAGTACCTTTTCCACCACGGTTCAAAAAAAACTTCGTTGGATCACTCCTTTTCCATTTTTACCATCATCATGAATTTTGTTGTAATCCGTCGTTTCCTTCATAATGGCCCTAAATGAAAAAACATTAATAAGAGTCATAAATTAATAATTTAAAAATAAAATCATACGTGTGTGTCTTCAAGTACCTTTTCCACGACGGTTCAAACAATACTTCGTTATCACTCCTTTTCCATTTTCAACATCATCAATAATTTCGTTGTAATCCGTCGTTTCCTTCATAATGTCCCTAAATGAAAAAATATTAATATGGGTCATATAAATTAGAAATTAAAAATAAAATCATGCATGTGTGTCTTCTGGTATCTTGTCTGCCACATTTCAAACAACACTTCGTTGAATCATTCTTTTCAATTTTCACCATCATCAATAATTTCGTTGATCTACGTCGTTTTCTTCATAATGGCCCTAAATGAAAATATATTAATAAGAGTCATAAATTAATAATTAAAAATAAAATCATGCGTGTGTGTCTTCAAGTACCTTTTCCACCACGGTTCAAATAACTTCGTTGTATCATTCCTTTTTTTTTCGCCATCATCATGAATTTCGTTGATCTCCGTCGTTTTCTTCATAATGGCCCTAAATGTAAAAATATTAATAAGGGTCATATAAATTAATAATAAAAAATAAAATCATGCGTGTGTGTCTTCTGGTATCTTGTCCACCACGGTTCAAAAAAAACATCGTTGAATCATTCTTTTCCATTTTCACCATCATGAATAATTTCGTTGATCTCCGTCGTTTTCGTCATAATGGCCCTAAATGAAAAAATATTAATAAGAGTCATATAAATTAATAATTAAAAATAAAATCATGCGTGTGTGTCTTCAGGTACCTTTTCCACCACGGTTCAAACAATACTGCGTTATCACTCCTTTTCCATTTTCACCATCATGAATAATTTCGTTGATCTCCGTCGTTTTCGTCATAATGGCCCTAAATGAAAAAATATTAATAAGAGTCATATAAATTAATAATTTAAAAATAAAATCATACGTGTGTGTCTTCAAGTACCTTTTCCACGACGGTTCAAACAATACTTCGTTATCACTCCTTTTCCATTTTCAACATCATCAATAATTTCGTTGTAATCCGTCGTTTCCTTCATAATGTCCCTAAATGAAAAAATATTAATATGGGTCATATAAATTAGAAATTAAAAAATAAAATCATGCATGTGTGTCTTCTGGTATCTTGTCTGCCACATTTCAAACAACACTTCGTTGAATCATTCTTTTCAATTTTCACCATCATCAATAATTTCGTTGATCTACGTCGTTTTCTTCATAATGGCCCTAAATGAAAATATATTAATAAGAGTCATAAATTAATAATTAAAAATAAAATCATGCGTGTGTGTCTTCAAGTACCTTTTCCACCACGGTTCAAATAACTTCGTTGTATCATTCCTTTTTTTTTCGCCATCATCATGATTTTCGTTGTTATCCCTCCTTTTCTTCATAGTGGCCCTAAATGAAAAAACATTAAAAGAGTTATATAAATTAATTATTGAAAAAGAAAATCATGCGTGTGTTTCTTCAGGTATCTTTTCCACCACAGTTCAAATAACTTCGTTTCATCATTCCTTTTTCATTTACACCATCATCATGAATTTCGTTGTAATCCGTCGTTTCCTTCATAATCCCTAAATGAAAAAACATTAATAAGCGTCATATAAATTAATAATTTAAAAATAAAATCATGCGTGTGTGTCTTCTGATATCTTGTCTGCCACATTTCAAACAACACTTCGTTGAATCATTCTTTTCAATTTTCACCATCATCAATAATTTCGTTGATCTCCGTCGTTTTCTTCATAATGGCCCTAAATGAAAAAATATTAATATGAGTCATATAAATTAATAATAAAAAATAAAATCACGCATGTGTGTCTTCTGGTATCTTGTCTGCCACATTTCAAACAACACTTCGTTGAATCATTCTTTTCAATTTTCACCATCATCAATAATTTCGTTGATCTCCGTCGTTTTCTTCATAATGGCCCTAAATGAAAAAATATTAATATGAGTCATATAAATTAATAATAAAATATAAAATCATGCGTGTGTGTCTTCTGGTATCATGTCCACCACGGTTCAAACAATACTTCGTTATCACTCCTTTTCCATTTTCAACATCATCATGAATTTCGTTGTAATCCGTCGTTTCCTTCATAATGGCCCTAAATGAAAAAACATTAATTAGAGTTATATAAATAAATAATTTAAAAATAAAATCATGCGTGTGTGTCTTCAAGTACCTTTTCCACCACGGTTCAAACAATACTTCGTTATCACTCCTTTTCCATTTTCAACATCATCATGAATTTCGTTGTAATCCGTCGTTTCCTTCATAATGTCCCTAAATGAAAAAATATTAATAAGAGTCATATAAATTAATAATTAAAAATAAAATCATGCGTGTGTGTCTTCAGGTACCTTTTCCACCACGGTTCAAAACACTTCGTTGGATCATTCTTTTCAATTTTCACCATCATCAATAATTTCGTTGATCTCCGTCGTTTTCTTCATAATGGCCCTAAATGAAAAAATATTAATATGAGTCATATAAATTAATAATAAAATATAAAATCATGCGTGTGTGTCTTCTGGTATCTTGTCCACCACGGTTCAAACAATACTTCGTTATCACTCCTTTTCCATTTTCAACATCATCATGAATTTCGTTGTAATCCGTCGTTTCCTTCATAATGTCCCTAAATGAAAAAATATTAATATGGGTCATATAAATTAGAAATTAAAAAATAAAATCATGCATGTGTGTCTTCTGGTATCTCGTCTGCCACATTTCAAACAATACTTCGTTGAATCATTCTTTTCCATTTTCACCATCATGAATAATTTCGTTGATCTCTGTCGTTTCCTTCATAATGGCCCTAAATGAAAAAATATTAATAAGGGTCATATAAATTAATAATTTAAAAATAAAATCATGCGTGTGTGTCTTCAGGTACCTTTTCCACCTCGGTTCAAACAATACTTCGTTATCACTCCTTTTCCATTTTCACCATCATGAATAATTTCGTTGATCTCTGTCGTTTCCTTCATAATGGCCCTAAATGAAAAAATATTAATAAGGGTCATATAAATTAATAATTAAAAAATAAAATCATGCGTGTGTGTCTTCAGGTACCTTTTCCACCTCGGTTCAAACAATACTTCGTTATCACTCCTTTTCCATTTTCAACATCATCATAAATTACGTTGTAATCCGTCGTTTTCTTCATAATGGCCCTAAATGAAAAAATATTAATAAGAGTCATATAAATAAATAATTTAAAAATAAAATCATGCGTGTGTGTCTTCAAGTACCTTTTCCACCACGGTTCAAACAATACTTCGTTATCACTCCTTTTCCATTTTCAACATCATCATGAATTTCGTTTTAATCCGTCGTTTACTTCATAATGTCCCTAAATGAAAAAATATTAATATGGGTCATATAAATTAGAAATTAAAAAATAAAATCATGCATGTGTGTCTTCAGGTACCTTTTCCACGACGGTTCAAACAATACTTCGTTATCACTCCTTTTCCATTTTCAACATCATCATGAATTTCGTTGTAATCCGTCGTTTCCTTCATAATGTCCCTAAATGAAAAAATATTAATATGGGTCATATAAATTAGAAATTAAAAAATAAAATCATGCATGTGTGTCTTCTGGTATCTTGTCTGCCACATTTCAAACAACACTTCGTTGAATCATTCTTTTCAATTTTCACCATCATCAATAATTTCGTTGATCTCCGTCGTTTTCTTCATAATGGCCCTAAATGAAAAAATATTAATAAGGGTCATATAAATTAATAATAAAAAATAAAATCATGCATGTGTGTCTTCTGGTATCTTGTCCACCACGGTTCAAACAATACTTCGTTATCACTCCTTTTCCATTTTCAACATCATCATGAATTTCGTTGTAATCCGTCCTTTTCTTCATAGTAGCTCTAAATGAAGAAACATTAATAAGAGTTATATAAATTAATAATTGAAAAAGAAAATCATGCGTGAGTGTCTTCAAGTACCTTTTCCACCACGGTTCAAACAATACTTCGTTATCACTCCTTTTCCATTTTCAACATCATCATGAATTTCGTTTTAATCCGTCGTTTACTTCATAATGTCCCTAAATGAAAAAATATTAATATGGGTCATATAAATTAGAAATTAAAAAAGAAAATCATGCATGTGTGTCTTCTGGTATCTTGTCTGCCACATTTCAAACAACACTTCGTTGAATCATTCTTTTCAATTTTCACCATCATCAATAATTTCGTTGATCTCCGTCGTTTTCTTCATAATGGCCCTAAATGAAAAAAATATTAATAAGGGTCATATAAATTAATAATAAAAAATAAAATCATGCATGTGTGTCTTCTGGTATCTTGTCCACCACGGTTCAAACAATACTTCGTTATCACTCCTTTTCCATTTTCAACATCATCATGAATTTCGTTGTAATCCGTCCTTTTCTTCATAGTAGCTCTAAATGAAGAAACATTAATAAGAGTTATATAAATTAATAATTGAAAAAGAAAATCATGCGTGAGTGTCTTCAAGTACCTTTTCCACCACGGTTCAAACAATACTTCGTTATCACTCCTTTTCCATTTTCAACATCATCATGAATTTCGTTTTAATCCGTCGTTTACTTCATAATGTCCCTAAATGAAAAAATATAAATATGGGTCATATAAATTAGAAATTAAAAAATAAAATCATGCATGTGTGTCTTCAGGTACCTTTTCCACGACGGTTCAAACAATACTTCGTTATCACTCCTTTTCCATTTTCAACATCATCATGAATTTCGTTGTAATCCGTCGTTTCCTTCATAATGTCCCTAAATGAAAAAATATTAATATGGGTCATATAAATTAGAAATTAAAAAATAAAATCATGCATGTGTGTCTTCTGGTATCTTGTCTGCCACATTTCAAACAACACTTCGTTGAATCATTCTTTTCAATTTTCACCATCATCAATAATTTCGTTGATCTCCGTCGTTTTCTTCATAATGGCCCTAAATGAAAAAATATTAATAAGGGTCATATAAATTAATAATAAAAAATAAAATCATGCATGTGTGTCTTCTGGTATCTTGTCCACCACGGTTCAAACAATACTTCGTTATCACTCCTTTTCCATTTTCAACATCATCATGAATTTCGTTGTAATCCGTCGTTTCCTTCATAATGGCCCTAAATGAAAAAACATTAATTAGAGTTATATAAATAAATAATTTAAAAATAAAATCATGCGTGTGTGTCTTCAAGTACCTTTTCCACCACGGTTCAAACAATACTTCGTTATCACTCCTTTTCCATTTTCAACATCATCATGAATTTCGTTGTTATCCGTCCTTTTCTTCATAGTGGCTTTAAATGAAAAAACATTAATAAGAGTGATATAAATTAATAATTTAAAAATAAAATCAAGCGTGAGTTTCTTCAGGTACCTTTTCCACCACGGTTCAAAAAAAACTTCGTTGGATCACTCCTTTTCCATTTTCAACATCATCATGAATTTCGTTGTAATCCGTCGTTTCCTTCATAATGTCCCTAAATGAAAAAATATTAATAAGAGTCATATAAATTAATAATTAAAAATAAAATCATGCGTGTGTGTCTTCAGGTACCTTTTCCACCACGGTTCAAAACACTTCGTTGGATCATTCTTTTCCATTTTCACAATCATGAATAATTTCGTTGATCTCTGTCGTTTCCTTCATAATGGCCCTAAATGAAAAAATATTAATAAGAGTCATATAAATTAAAAATTAAAAATAAAATCATGCGTGTGTGTCTTCTGGTATCTTGTCCACCACATTTCAAAACACTTCGTTGGATCATTCTTTTCCATTTTCACCATCATGAATAATTTCGTTGATCTCCGTTGTTTTATTCATAATGGCCTAAATGAAAAAAGATTAATAAGGGTCATATAAATTAATAATTTAAAAATAAAATCATGCGTGTGTGTCTTCAGGTACCTTTTCCACGACGGTTCAAACAATACTTCGTTATCACTCCTTTTCCATTTTCAACATCATCATGAATTTCGTTGTAATCCGTCGTTTCCTTCATAATGTCCCTAAATGAAAAAATATTAATAAGAGTCATATAAATTAAAAATTAAAAATAAAATCATGCGTGTGTGTCTTCTGGTATCTTGTCCACCACATTTCAAAACACTTCGTTGGATCATTCTTTTTCATTTACACCATCATCATGAATTTCGTTGTTATCCGCGAAATCCTTCATAGTGGCTCTAAATGAAGAAACATTAATAAGAGTTATATAAATTAATAATTGAAAAATAAAATCATGCGTGTGTGCCTTCAGGTATCTTCTCCACCACAGTTCAAATAACTTCGTTTCATCATTCCTTTTTCATTTTCACCATCATGATGAATTCCGTTGTTATCCGTCCTTTTCTTCATAGTAGCTCTAAATGAAGAAACATTAATAAGAGTTATATAAATTAATAATTGAAAAAGAAAATCATGCGTGAGTGTCTTCAGGTATATTTTCCACCACAGTTTAAATAACTTCGTTATGTCATTCCTTTTCCATTTTCACCATCATCATGAATTTAGTTATCATCCGACGTTTCCTTCATAATGGCCCTAAATGAAAAAACATTAATAAGTGTCATGCAAATTAATAATTGAGATATAAAATCTTGCGTGTGAGTCTTTAGTTATCTTTTCCACCATGGTTGAAATAACTTCGTTTCATCATTCCTTTTTCATTTACACCATCATCATGAATTTCGTTGTAATCCGTCGTTTCCTTCATAATGGCCCTAAATGAAAAAACATTAATTAGAGTTATATAAATAAATAATTTAAAATAAAATCATGCGTGTGTGCCTTCAGGTATCTTCTCCACCACAGTTCAAATAACTTCGTTTCATCATTCCTTTTTCATTTTCACCATCATGATGAATTCCGTTGTTATCCGTCCTTTTCTTCATAGTAGCTCTAAATGAAGAAACATTAATAAGAGTTATATAAATTAATAATTGAAAAAGAAAATCATGCGTGAGTGTCTTCAGGTATATTTTCCACCACAGTTTAAATAACTTCGTTATGTCATTCCTTTTCCATTTTCACCATCATCATGAATTTAGTTATCATCCGACGTTTCCTTCATAATGGCCCTAAATGAAAAAACATTAATAAGTGTCATGCAAATTAATAATTGAGATATAAAATCTTGCGTGTGAGTCTTTAGTTATCTTGTCCACCACGGTTCAAACAATACTTCGTTATCACTCCTTTTCCATTTTCAACATCATCATGAATTTCGTTGTAATCCGTCGTTTCCTTCATAATGGCCCTAAATGAAAAAACATTAATTAGAGTTATATAAATAAATAATTTAAAAATAAAATCATGCGTGTGTGTCTTCAAGTACCTTTTCCACCACGGTTCAAACAATACTTCGTTATCACTCCTTTTCCATTTTCAACATCATCATGAATTTCGTTGTTATCCGTCCTTTTCTTCATAGTGGCTTTAAATGAAAAAACATTAATAAGAGTGATATAAATTAATAATTTAAAAATAAAATCAAGCGTGAGTTTCTTCAGGTACCTTTTCCACCACGGTTCAAAAAAAACTTCGTTGGATCACTCCTTTTCCATTTCAACATCATCATGAATTTCGTTGTAATCCGTCGTTTCCTTCATAATGTCCCTAAATGAAAAAATATTAATAAGAGTCATATAAATTAATAATTAAAAATAAAATCATGCGTGTGTGTCTTCAGGTACCTTTTCCACCACGGTTCAAAACACTTCGTTGGATCATTCTTTTCCATTTTCACAATCATGAATAATTTCGTTGATCTCTGTCGTTTCCTTCATAATGGCCCTAAATGAAAAAATATTAATAAGAGTCATATAAATTAAAAATTAAAAATAAAATCATGCGTGTGTGTCTTCTGGTATCTTGTCCACCACATTTCAAAACACTTCGTTGGATCATTCTTTTCCATTTTCACCATCATGAATAATTTCGTTGATCTCCGTTGTTTTATTCATAATGGCCTAAATGAAAAAAGATTAATAAGGGTCATATAAATTAATAATTTAAAAATAAAATCATGCGTGTGTGTCTTCAGGTACCTTTTCCACGACGGTTCAAACAATACTTCGTTATCACTCCTTTTCCATTTTCAACATCATCATGAATTTCGTTGTAATCCGTCGTTTCCTTCATAATGTCCCTAAATGAAAAAATATTAATAAGAGTCATATAAATTAAAAATTAAAAATAAAATCATGCGTGTGTGTCTTCTGGTATCTTGTCCACCACATTTCAAAACACTTCGTTGGATCATTCTTTTTCATTTACACCATCATCATGAATTTCGTTGTTATCCGTCCTTTTCTTCATAGTGGCTCTAAATGAAGAAACATTAATAAGAGTTATATAAATTAATAATTGAAAAATAAAATCATGCGTGTGTGCCTTCAGGTATCTTCTCCACCACAGTTCAAATAACTTCGTTTCATCATTCCTTTTTCATTTTCACCATCATGATGAATTCCGTTGTTATCCGTCCTTTTCTTCATAGTAGCTCTAAATGAAGAAACATTAATAAGAGTTATATAAATTAATAATTGAAAAAGAAAATCATGCGTGAGTGTCTTCAGGTATATTTTCCACCACAGTTTAAATAACTTCGTTATGTCATTCCTTTTCCATTTTCACCATCATCATGAATTTAGTTATCATCCGTCCTTTTCTTCATAGTGGCCCTAAATGAAAAAATATTAATAAGGGTCATGTAAATTAATAATTGAGAAATAAAATCTTGCGTGTGTGTCTTCTAGAATCTTGTCCACCACGGTTCAAAAAAAACTTCGTTGGATCACTCCTTTTCCATTTTCACCATCATCAATAATTTCGTTGATCTCCGTCGTTTTCGTCATAATGGCCCTAAATGAAAAAATATTAATAAGGGTCATATAAATTAATAATTTAAAAATAAAATCATGCGTGTGTGTCTTCAGGTACCTTTTCCACCTCGGTTCCAACAATACTTCGTTATCACTCCTTTTCCATTTTCAACATCATCATAAATTACGTTGTAATCCGTCCTTTTCTTCATAATGGCCCTAAATGAAAAAATATTAATAAGAGTCATATAAATAAATAATTTAAAAATAAAATCATGCGTGTGTGTCTTCAAGTACCTTTTCCACCACGGTTCAAACAATACTTCGTTATCACTCCTTTTCCATTTTCAACATCATCATGAATTTCGTTTTAATCCGTCGTTTACTTCATAATGTCCCTAAATGAAAAAATATTAATATGGGTCATATAAATTAGAAATTAAAAAATAAAATCATGCGTGTGTGTCTTCTGGTATCTTGTCCACCACGGTTCAAAAAAAACTTCGTTGAATCATTCTTTTCCATTTTCATCATCATCAATAATTTCTTTGATCTCCGTCGTTTTCGTCATAATGGCCCTAAATGAAAAAATATTAATAAGGGTCATATAAATTAATAATTTAAAAATAAAATCATGCGTGTGTGTCTTCAGGTACCTTTTCCACCTCGGTTCCAACAATACTTCGTTATCACTCCTTTTCAATTTTCACCATCATCATAAATTACGTTGTAATCCGTCGTTTCCTTCATAATGGCCCTAAATGAAAAAATATTAATATGGGTCATATAAATTAGAAATTAAAAAATAAATTCATGCGTGTGTGTCTTCTAGAATCTTGTCCACCACGGTTCAAAAAAAACTTCGTTGGATCACTCCTTTTCCATTTTCACCATCATCAATAATTTCGTTGTTATCCGTCCTTTTCTTCATAATGGCCCTAAATGAAAAAATATTAATAAGTCATATAAATTAATAATTAAAAATAAATTCATGCGTGTGTGTCTTCTGGTATCTTGTCCACCACATTTCAAAACACTTCGTTGGATCACTCCTTTTCCATTTTTACCATCATCATGAATTTCTTTGTTATCCGTCCTTTTCTTCATAATGTCCCTAAATGAAAAAATATTAATAAGGGTCATGTAAATTAATAATTGAGAAATAAAATCTTGCGTGTGTGTCTTTAGGTATCTTTTCCACCATGGTTCAAAAAAACTTCGTTGGATCATTCCTATTCCTTTTTCACCATCATCATGGATTTCGTTGTTATCCGTCCTTTTCTTCATAATGGCCCTAAATGAAAAAACATTAATAAGGGTCATAAAAATTAAAAATTTAAAAATAAAATCATGCGTGTGTGTCTTCAGGTATCTTTTCCACCATGGTTCAAAAAATACTTCGTTGGATCATTCCTTTTCCTTTTTCACCATCATCAATAATTTCGTTGTATTCCGTCGTTGCCTTCATCAAGGTCCGATAATACGAAATGTTATTTAAAATAATATATTTTATAATGAAATCATGCGTTTGAGTTTTACAGTGTCTTCTTCACCACTATACTTTGTTATATTCGTTGTATGAAAACTTGTCAATTATGTATCATGATTTTTTTTATTAAACTGAGTTTCTCTAATTTTACTAATATGATAAATATTATTGAAAAGTTTATAATTTTTTTTTTCATTTTTGAATATTTAAGTATACGTTTTTCGTATTTTTTATCTTTCAATTTGTGATTTAGATTTTTTTCATGAATATTTAAAATGGATATATTATTCTATAGAAATTTAACTCTGGTTTCGTAATTTTACTAATAATTATAATTTAGAGGCTAATAATTTTTATTCTAATACTAGAAATCCTGCTTATGAGAATTTTGCTATTTTTTTTAAAATATAATTCTTTGTCGTTTTCTGTTGATAGAAATTTTCAAAAAATATTTATAATTTTTTGGATTTCAACTGAGCTTTCATGATTTTACTAATATAATTAATATTATTAACAATTTATTAATTTTGATTTTAAAAATTGAAGTCATTTGAATGAATATCTCGTATTTTTTATAAATTTGTTATTCTCTGCATTTTTTTTGTCGATCCTGAACAATGATATTTTTACATCGTGTATAATTTTCTGATATAAATGTGATCTATTCATTGATTGATTTATATATTTTTGTTTTTCACTTAAAGAAAATTCATTTTATGATTTAGTTGCTATTTTTATATTAATTTAATTTGTCACCATATAACAATTTTGATAAATAAAACTTAAAATTTATTAGCATTTTTCTTATTTATGTCGCGCGCATTACTTTTTCATATTTTTTATTAAACTCTGTTTCTTGTTGTTTTTCTTTTCATGAATATTTTAACATTTATTATAATTTTTGAAATAACAGTGTTCTATTTATATAAAAATAGTTTATCTTTTTTATTCTCAAGATTTCCATCTTATAAATTAAATTTAATTGAATTTTCACCACATAAGAAATATGGTTATTATAAAGTCAATCATCAATTTTTTCCTAATTTTATATCAAATGCCTTCTCTTCGTAGTTTTCGATTTAAGAAATATTTCAAAGTATTTCATTTTTTATGAATTTTTTGATACAAAAATGAACTATACATATAATGCATTCAAATATTTTAGATTTTTCATTCTTGAAAATCTAATCTTTTAAACCAAATGTAATATTATTAAATTTATTTGAATTTTCACGATATAACATCAATGTTATATAATAATTCAATATATATTAGTTTATATTTTCCATATTGAATTTTTAGCGTAATCCTTTTTCTAATTTCATATCAAACTAAAATTCTTCATTATTTATAATTTCATTATAGCATTAAATGCATATTGTAAATGTTTAAGAATTATCATAATTAAATATCATGAATATAATATTATTTTTTTATAGAATAAAACCAATGACTAAATCGTCTTTAAATTTTCGGTCGATTAATAATTTATGTAGAACTAATTTGGTTACTGAAAGTAAATTTTTATAATTTATCTAACTTTTCTGGAAAACATGATCATTTTCATACAAAACACAAACTTATATAACCGTTGTGTTAACTAGATTCATATTTTGCTCTTAAAGGGTAGAGTGATTTAAATTATTGACAGGAAAAAGTTTCTTTATTGCTGATTAATGTGCACTGAAATGGAAGTAAAAATGTAATATTACTATGAATTTAATATATCTTTACAATATATTAATATATGTATATAATCAAAGTATCATAATATTAAATTAAAGAGACTAAATTCGTTTTATGATTATAATTTATATAAATGAAAAGACTCATATTCATATATATCAATAAGTTATTATTTAAAATTAGAATTTGAGTGTAAAATATACAAGACGTAATACTGTCATATTTCATTCTTAAGGCAGTATAATAATGTATTTATTTTTAAGCATCTCTTCTAATATACTTAACCAGGGTCTATAAAGGTATATAATTTTTTATTAATTTTCTGATGCTACTTGATAATAGCGAATCATCTGTCACACTTAATTTTTTAGATTATCTTTAAAAATATAATTTATTAAAAAATATTAGATATGTTTATTTCAATAATATTATTTCTTTTTTTTAAATGTTGAATTGTCGAAATTTAATATATTAAAATAATTTGGTCCATATAAGCAAAATTATTGTAAATGCCGCAATACATTTTTAACATGTAGAATTACAATCATATACTCTAATAAATTTCTAATAAATATTCATAAGATTTCTAAATTATCATTTCCACATTATAACTATGACTTTTTAATGTTTAGTTGACCATGAGACTAAAAAATAATATACAGTAGTTAATTATTAAATGGTTCTGGCTAAGAGATACTTGCTAAAAGAGACTATTAGTGGTATCAATTGACGCATGTTAGCGTGTAGATGAAGTGGGCGCACGATTATCGCGTGTCTAGTGGTCATTATATTTTAAAGGATTGAGTATATTCAGTTTTATTTATCATTACTACTTTTGTTGTCTCACGCACTGAAAAATATAACAAAACATATAAAATCAAATATCTATGTAATAGGTGTAAATCTGATATTCTTGTTATATATATATATATATATAATGTATATTCAGTGGATATGTAGACCCAGTATGGCCATATTCGGCATATATTTTTTAAATAAATTCTACAGGGATATTTTCTTGTCTCTACTTGTGATTATGTATTTTTTGTTTCTATAAAAATTCTTAAGTCATAAAGAAAGGAAGAAAAATTAATTACTTATTTTATGGCTAACTAGTTTTAATATCGACAGAATGCGAATTAAAATCTTCAGTAGAACAGAATAAAATACAATCAAATTTGTTCTGCCATTTTCCAGCACTGTTAAACCTTTTATAATACATGTTTAAAACAAATAGTAGATAAATTAGAGTTAATTTAAGAATTACCTTTTCGTAATTTGTGGCAGTAAAAATAATGATTTTTAAACAGGAATAAAATTTTATTATTACCAAAATTTATTGTTGTATTATATTGATTTATTTTGTCTGATACACCATAAAATTCTTGCATTAATTTTAAATCATTTATCATAATTATTAATTTTATAATATTTTCTATCACTATCTTATTTTCGCTAAGTTTATTAATAAATTTGATAAAATATCTTTTATATATGTTTTGTGATATAATAAGATTAGAATGAAATAAAATCGTTCGTATACATTTTCAGTTGTTTTACAAATTATCATGTTTTTAGTTACCAAACCAATTACGTTCAAGCACAAGAGTGATACTTTTTATTTTATATGGGTTAATTCTGTACATAACTTGAATAGCAATCATGTTATACATCAGTATATTTATATTTGTGAGATCTTAAGAAAAATTCGTTACTTTATTTTTAATATCATAGTATCAAAAAAGTCTTTAATATTCTTTAAACACGTATAATTGTGTATATGTACTAGAGTAATATTGCTGTTGTAATTTTTCACATTCAAATGGAATATAAGTGGTAAAATTTGTGGTTTATATTTAAGATCTTCGTTATTTATTGTGTGCATTGATAAAGTGATTTTAGTAACATTATTAATGAAAAATTAAACAAACTCGACAAACATAGTGTATAAGCATAGTATTAATAAACAGAAAAATAAATTTATATGAGAATGAATATTTATTAAAAAAAAATTCATAAGAAAAAAAATATTCTAAAATGACATAAATCATAAAAAAATACGTGACGACGTAATCAATCAGTATATTTATTTTATAAAAAAATTATTATTTTTTATGATATATTACTTACATTTTATAAATTTGGCAAAATTAATGGATTTTAAAACATTTTCTTTTCCTTTAATCTTGCATTGACGAATACTGGAATAATAGCACGATTAAATTATATTTCAATATTAATTTACATATTATTTATCAATAAAAAAACTTTTCCTTTACGCGTTATCCCTTTTATAGTAAACAATGTATGATTTTTTTAAAATTACATTTTTCTCACTTTTATATAATTTATTACATCATCAGCAATTTTCCTCTTTTTAATGTGCTCTATGATTTTGTAGTTAACAAAAATTCCATAATTTATCATTTTGCTCTTAAATACTGCTTTATATGAATTGAGACTATGTATAAAATAAAATCACGTAACTTTAATACGTAT
>NW_027255185.1:0-35359 GCF_042242105.1 Pempheris klunzingeri
TATTACTAACCCACAGAATTCGATTTCCTCTCTCAAAAATGCACATTTTTCTTTGTTAATCTTAAGACCGTTTGCCAATAAGGATTTAAAAACCAGTTCTAATGTTTAATATGTTCCTCTACATTGTTGCTTGAAACAATAATGTCATCAAGGTAGCAAAACGTCTTTGGTATTCCTTTTAACACACAATCCATGGCTTGTTGCCATAAAGCTGGAGCAGAGTTTATACCTAAAGCTAATCGCCTATATCTTCTTTGACCCAAATGAGTGTTTATCGTAAATAATTCTCGCTGTTCTTCAGCTATCTCCATTTGGTTATATGCACTCGCCAAATCAATTACCGAGAAAATTTTGCCACCTCCAAGTTCTGCTACTATTTCATCGATAGCAGGTAGTGGATAGGGATTAACATCAATGGCCATGTTTGCTGTATTTGAGAAATTACCACATATCCGAATTTCTCAAATCTTTTTCATGACCACAACAATGAGTGAAGCTCATTTACTGTATTGAACTTTTTCTACAATCCCTTCCATTTCCAATCTATTAAGTTCTCTCTCAACCAGCTCCTTTTTAAAGTATGAAAGGGGTCTTGCTTTCATAAATTTTGGAGTAGCATCTTCTTTCAGTTTGAAAGTTGCTATGTAATTTTTTAGCAAACCAATGTTGTTGTCCAAAATATTGTCATATTTAGATAGTAGTCTATCTAATTGCTCCTGCATATCCCTCGAAATTATGCTATTCACAATATTAGTTGGATTTATGACCAGTGGTTCAATAGCAGGAGGCCATTTTTTCCAAAGCATCTGTGGCCAGTCTCGTCCAATTATAGCGTTTGAGTTTTCCTTCGTAACAAACAGTTCACCCATAAATTTTTGATTATCACTTGAAATAGCCACTATAGCTTTACCCATTATATCAATTTTATGTCCATTATAATCTTTGAATATTTTATAGGAACTTATTAGTTTAAGACCAGTTCTTTTAAAATCATCAATACCTAGGAGCGAAGCTGCTGATCCAGTATCGATTTCCATCTTAATTGTGTGATTACCGAAGCGTACGCTGCAATAAACTGCAAGCATGTAATTAATCAAATTAATATTATTATCATTATCATTAATTATTTCAACAGTTTTAAGTTCAGGCTGTTTTCGACTTTGGCATTTGACGGTTGAGTGTCCAATTTTTCCACAGTTGAAGCAGTTCTTGCATCTGAAAAAACATTTATCAGGATGGTGATTTATCTTTCCACAGCGGAAGCACTCCATTGGCATACTTTTGGCTCTCATCGCCTTACTGTCACTTACCTTATTTGTAGGAAAGTGAGTCTCTGAATATTTTTGTTTATTTAAAACCATCGCGTCTTTATATGCTATTTCCATATTACATGCAATTTCATGAGCTCTTTCAAACGATAGAGTTTTCTCCGTCAGCAATCTGTCTCGTATTCCATTCAAAGTTGGTTTCAGTCCATATATTAGCTTATCTCGAAGAGCCTCCTTCAAGAATGTGTTGAAGTTACAATTCTTTGACAATTTCTTTAGTCTTGCAACAAAATCACCAACAGAATCTTATTCAGGTTGTTCCGCAGAGTAGAATTTGACCCTTGCAGCAATCTCAGAAGTCCTTGGAGTAAAATGTTCATACAATATCATGTTCAGCTCCTCAAACTCGCATTCATCCAGAGTTTTTTATTGAACTAGGTCTTCCAATAGACCATATAGCTTTGAACCAATAACTGTTAGTAATAATGATTTAGCTTTCTTCGGTGTGATATCATTACTTATCATGAAGTGTTTGAACCTAGAAAAATAACATTCCCATGGTTCTTCTTCATCATATGAACCAATGATACCAATTATCATCTCATCCTCGTCGCCAATTGTAATGTTTTATATATACGCAATCAGTAACACGTTTGTCTATAAAACAATAACACGATCGTGCCCGATTGCTCTCGAGCGCACGCCTAATATTTGCTAATAATTAATTAGTTATTAATGTATTCGTAGTCATACATAACATGTCCAACATACAGGAATTGATAATATTTTTTTTCTAAACTTCTTGTCCACACCAACCTACCTATTCAATATTTTTAAAGTACCGTACAAGTATTTCTACTGATTCTTAATTAGAGGTTATAAGAACTCAATGTGTAGAAAGAATTTGATATCACAATCCTAAGATGACAAAAACTTTAAATATCAACAAACTAATCAGTGATGATTATTGATACCGGTTAAAACGACTTTTTTCATAGATTAATTTTCTTAACTAAAGAAAAAAATTGGAAAAATCCAGACCGGTTTTTTCAATGAATTAAAAAATCTGTGACTTTTTATTGCTCATGATGATCGTATACTGTTATTCATAATTTTTAAATGGTTATAACTATAAATTTTATTTTGAATGTAGTAGGATCAGTATCATGGTTGTTCGATGCATTTACATTTAGTTCGGACAAACACATCCCAATAAATCAATTTAACTAAATAACACACCACATGCCCTATTATTTACATATAATTCTCCATGCGATAGACTTAACAATAATATCAAGTGAACAACAGCTAAAGTACTATTAATATTGTTTATATTAACTAAATCAAGATAACTTATTTAAGTATTGACATCACATATAGCGAATATACATACATATTCTAATTAAGAATATGTAACGCATATAAATTATTATATGTATATTTATTAGTAAAATAATAAATTGATATCCATAATTTTAACAATTTACATATAATTATTGTTAATATTGTGTAAGTATATTATTAGTTAATTGAAAAATAGGTAATCAGATAATTTGTCATGATTTCAGGCCATTTTTCTATGAACTAATAAAAAATGACTACAACAACTTTAAATAATACTGCATACACGATTATTTAGAATTCATCAAAAAAAACTATTCTCCAAAAAAATTTCATATTGTTTAGTTGATAAACATATTAGTTACTTTTAAATTCTATTAGGATTAAGATAAAATAAAAGTACACGTTTTGTATGTAGAAAATTATTATATAACGCTAATTAGAGATTATTCTTTTAAAATATATATGTAATATAATGCTTATAGGCAAAATAAAAATATTAAATCAGAGAAATATGATTCTAAGTAAAATAATAGAATATATGATTGTGAGCATATTATTTATATTCATTCTATGTAATGCGAAAATGAACACAATTTTATAAATGTAAGTAGACAATTCATGTAATTTAATATCCACGCTTAAAATGCACGTGATTCCGCAAAAAGTTAATTATGTATAAAATTCAGAGGATTAATTTAATCCTTCCAACGTGCATGGTTAACAATGATTATCCTTTTTTTAGTAAAATCATAGTATTACTCTTATAATATGATTATGCTACAAAAGTAAAAATTATATACTTTTAAACACAAAAGACGATCAAATATTATTCATGAAGTATCAAATATATAAGGAAGACAAGGCACTCCTGGAGTAGTGTGGACCCGGATTAAAGAGATTAAAAGATTACGCAGGTTTTTAATCTAGTTCAATGAGTTTTGAGGTTATTTCATCAATTATACGCTCAGAAGAAGCTAGTATAGAATATCTTCAGACTAAAGGGATATTGAGAATAAATCCACCATTATGTTCTCAGTGTGGAAGACAAATGTCGATGATTAGATATCGAGACTCTAAAATATATCGGTGCCCATCACACAAGATGATTAAAGTGTCTTTAAAATCAAAAACAATTCTTGAAAATTCCAGACTACGTTTTAAAGATTTTATAAAGATTTGTTATGCATGGGCCACTGACAGGCCATTTTTCAGATCAGTTGAAGAATTTTCTTTCGACGAAAAGACTGTTATTTCATGGTATCAGTTTTTTAGAGATGTTTGCTCTAGAAATCTGATACAGAATGAATATAAAATAGGTGGTGTCGATCATATTGTCCAGATCGACGAGTCATTGATTGCGAAAGCGAAACATAATGTAGGCAGGTGGCCTAAACAGAGATGGGTTTTTCGGCGGTTATGACGTTGTTGATAAGAGAGGGTTTGTTGTTTTAGTTGAAGACAGGTCTGAAAATACACTTTTATGTTACATTGAACGATTTATTAAGCCTGGAAGTATTATACATTCAGATAAATGGAGTTCATATAACAAAATATTCGAGATTCCTGTAGACCCTCCTTATCAACACTCCACTGTAAACCATTCTCGTTATTTTAAAGATCCGATAACTGGTGTCCACACCAATCATGTCGAGTGTTATTGGAAAAATTGTGAAAGAAAATTTAATAAAATGAGTGGAGTTCAAACATCAACTCTTGCTAGCCATCTCGACGAATTTATGTGGCGCGAACTTCATGGAAAGGACGGGTTAACCGTCATGAATAAAATTATTGAACAAATTTCTTTAGAAAATCCATTATAAATTATTTTTTTCTTGTTTTTAAATCTTTGCGCATTTTAGGGATTATGAGATTATTGTAGATTACGCAGGGTCCACACTACTCCAGGAGTGCCGAAGACAATTTTACCAACATAATCTAAAACTAAAATATTTTTTTTTATTATAATCACTATTTTACTATTAAAATCAATATTTTATTTATTAAAATCACTTTTTCGGTACTTATGTACTTTGACGGACACAAACATTTTAGAGATTAACGTTAATCCGCTGCATTGCATAAAAATAAAGCTCTTCGAGAAACAATGGTTTGAAAAAGTCAATAATAGTATGAAATTTGTTGTAAAAGATTGTTAAAACAATCATTTGGAGTTTTTCCGAATATTATTCTCCAAAGAAATTCATCAAGAAAGGAACCAGCTCGGTAAGATTTCTTTGTTTTGTGAAAACTGCACCGATAAATGTATGAGGTTTTATTTTCGATAAGTTTTATTTTGGAATTTCATTTATCACAAAATGAAGCATTTTTTTAGTATATTTTTCTTCGTAAGAAAATCTATACAATTTTTATGACTAGAAATGACGTCGCACATCTCACTGATCTTCATTTTATATTATCTTATTGCACGTGCAGATTAATGTTAATCTCTAAAATGTTTGTGTCCGTCAAAGTACAGAAGTACCACTTTTTCTTTATTAAAATCATTTTTTTAATTAAAATCACTATTTTTTGTATCAAAATCATTATTTTTATTAAAATCACTATTGTTATTAAACAGGGTCTATCATTTAGATTATTTGAGCAATATAGAAAAACATATTTTTCTAGTCTATTAGGCTAACATAACTGTATTATCATTATCAAAGTTAAAAGTACATAGGGTGGGGTTCTGAAAGAGGTATCAACAGGGATAAATATTAAAAATTGTTTTAAATGTGTCTAGTTTTTTAAAATTTAGAAAATAAGCGATTTAAGACAAAATTTAAATTATTAAATTTGACATTACATAATTAATATTTACTATGTGAATTCTCCAAATTATTAATTCTAATGTAAATATTAGAGATGTGGAATAGCCATCATTGCTTATAGCAATTAACATAAAATAAACTTTCTTTTTTATAGAATTATAAAAAACGATAATGTGACATAATTTGACTCTAATATTTGTTTAACTATTTATTTTTAAATTAGCTGAGAGTAAATTTAAAGGAATTTGCTCTTCGAATTAATACAGAATTACATATTTTATAACTATAGACACTTTCATTCATATATTCACTTTTTGTGTAGAGTAATGTTACTCGTAAACTCAAAATCAAGTTTTAGTCTATGCTCCTAACAATATTTTAGGGTGCATTTTTAGTGAAACATTTACACATTTATTTAGAGAAAATTTTCTTTAAATTAACTTTTAATTTAATAGAAAGAGATATTTACACTAATTGAGTGCATAAAATGAACAATAAAGTTTTTTAAAAGAATTTATATGAAAAATAATTATTTCAGATTCTATTGTGAATTGATTCAATTTTTAGGATTTATGGCTTATATATATTTATCAGTTGAAATTAAGCATAAATGTTCAATTATCTATCATTAGATTTAAATAAAGTTGTAAGTTCTCTTTTTAATAAATTAGGCTGAATTAAAGGGGGAAATCTAACTTTTAAAACAAGTGATATTTCTTATCTTACATTAGATTAATAACATTGAGGCTATTTTTAATACAAAAGTATCGTCTTATAAAGCGTAAAACAAATATCATGAATAATAAAGCTTATGACTGGTAACCAATAAAATTGATAGACTACTAAAAATAGTGAAACATTGGATATCTAATTGTAGGACTAATATTGACGGATACTTCAAGAATGAAGAACTTTTATTGGATCATTATATGCGTACAGCATAAAAAATTCCACTTGTGTTGTAAATTATATAAATATAAAAGTATTTATGCTCATAAGAATTTTGAAAATAGCCAAACAGGAGAAATGGATATGGCAAAAGGCTAATAGATTAATAACAGCTATTTAAATTCTACTTTATGGTTATAATTTAGGTGTTGCAAAGTATAAATGCCAATACGATTCAAAGATAAGTTAAAGTCAATATTAATTAAGAATTAATTTCAAAGTTTACTATAAACTTAAACAAAACAAAGAGAAATAACATTCTGTTAAGTGTAACTTTAATTTGAATAATATAAATTAAATTTAAGCCAAGAAGAAATTTAGGATGCCTTATTTTTAAGCCAGAGAATTACATAAAACAGTTACAATGTCAATTGTTCTAAGTCTACTACTTTGGTTGACCCAATTTGAATCATGAAAGTAAATAGTTTTTGTAAAAGGTACTTAAATTAAAACAAATTAAGTTCTCTTTTGATTGACCAAAAACCTTATATGGGGCAGCTTAATTCGCTTTAAGTAAAAGTATATTAGGCTTACCTCTTTACATTATATAAAAACTGCATAGAAGATACTGATTCTAATTGACACTACCAGGATCTTTATTATGATTATGATGCACAATTAAGAGTTTAATCCATTTTAATCGATTTTCGGACATTTAATACACCTATTTTATTATATTATATTCTATTTGTTAAGCGGGTGTTGGTTAACTCACGAAAATAACCTCAATTTAGCTGATATTTTATTTCCATACTGTAGTACGCGAGGAATAAATTTCACCATATCCACTGGCTTTCTCTACTACCATTATTATTTATGAGTTAAAAAAAATCAAAGTACCATAATGTTATAGACAACATCAGATCAAGGGATCCTAAAAACCGAAAAAAGTTGACTCTAATGGGTTTAGATCTAGCAGCCTTGCGATTGACCAACTTATACTAATGAGCCATTTGTATGATTAAAAAATACGTACTACGCTTAGGAAATTTTTAGATAGTAAAAATTACTTTTTATTTTTCAATAGTGAAAACTACTTTTTATTTTTCAACGATAGGCGACTGGTCGCTGAAGCATGCGCAAAAATTTTTTTTTATTTTAACACGTAATAACAGACTGGTGTTACAATAAACTTTTATTTAATCAAATTTCCAGTTGTAAACTTTTGTGATAGATTCCAAATAATGCATAGAATAATATTTTTCATAATTTTCACATATTGCTTTGATTTGATCCTCTTCTAGTAGTATATTTTAAATTTTTGGGGATATTTGGATTGCAAAGAATGTAATTTATATCTTGCTCTATGAGACTTTACGTTTCTTAAAGCTTACTTTTAAGGTGTTTAATCCTGAGTGTGACTGTTCAAATCTATTGTAAAACTTGGAATGAAATAATTCTGCAGCATTTGCTGTTAATTCAATTTGATATTTAGCTCATCTATATGAATTCCAAGAGTGAATAGGATATTGAGGTAAAGAAATGTAATTCTTTTTGAAATAATTCAAAAATAGATTAAGAATATAACATTTATAATTAGATAATTTTATTTCTTAATTTCAAAATTAAGTTTAAACACTATGAGGAGGAAAAAATGCTAAAGAAGAGACACATTTCATAAATAGCATAAAATTAGCGTTTTCATGATAATTATTACTAATTCCTAGCTTTTGAATCATACCCCACAAACACTGACCAAAGTGAAAAAAACCGAAATAAATATTGCTGTTTTTTGATGCTTTTTTAAAAGCATTATAAGAAGCGATTTTAAAATCAAATATAATACTATCGGGGGAACTTAATATGTAATTGGTTCGTATGAATATTTAGTAAATTCTCATAATCGTTTTGATTTTTTCAAAATCAGAGGAAATATTTTCCCTAAAATTTTCCCGTGAATAATAAACAATTTGTAGAAATCTCTAGAAACGACTTTGAAAGTTGCGTCAACAATCCATACATTCGAATTATTTAGGTGAACCATATTACTTTCAGTAGTGAAAATGATGATTCTTGACTCAGATGCGGAATCTGAGTCAAAAATAGCAGAATTTATCACCCATCTTTGTCAATAAATCTGATTTAGAAGGATCCTCATTTGTGTCTGTTGAAACATTACATATTTTTCTAAGTGATCTAATGTTTTTATGAACATTTATTTTTTTTTACACCTGGTAGTATATTAAAATTTGTATTGTTTGTCGCCATGGAATAAATTTTACTAGTTAAATATTGTGTGCTTTATTCCAATGTTTTCACGACATCAAAAAGTGTGACTTTTTTTATATCTTCCTCAAAAACAATGTCATTGTGACTTGATATGGTGGATATTTACTTAATTTTATCAATCAGTGATGTTGCCAGCCTTCCTGTACATTTACGAGTTTCGTATCTCCAATACTGCTTGGTCTTACTTTTATAATCGTTTACGTAGAAAAAACCATTATAAAGAATTTTATTCTTATTTCTTATAGTTTTTAAACACGGTAAATCGATTATTAGTAGATTTTATCAATTCAAACATTTTTTTTCAGTAGTGAGCACGCGCAGAGACTCTGACGAAAAGCTACCTTATCTTTATATCACTTAAGTTTCAAGATTACTCCTAAACTCCACTTACTCGCCAAAAAAGCTTTTATAAAAATTAGGACAATACATTCATTTAAAAATCTAATTGAAAAAATAAATTGAATATATTCATGTACCGGGGTTTTCATCCAAATCCAGATATTGTGACAATCAATTCCAGATACTCGTGAATTCACATTCTACTTTATTTAAAATAAACTGCATATTCTAATAAATATAAACACTCATATATAAAGTAATATTACCTAAAAAAACTTTTAAATTGACTTAAATAAATTATTTTGGTCGGCATAATTGATAAATACAAGGTTTTGAATTAAACATGAAAAATTTAATCTAATCAATTCCTCCGTATATCAGACAGAGTATGGAATTTTCCAAAAAATGTTTCACTGTGGTGAAAGTATCCGTTCAGATCAGCTTTAGCAGCTATTTTAATTCTTTCTAGCAGGTCAATTGAGTCACGGATATGACTATTTTTTCTTACAACACTTTTTATTTTTTAAAGCCCTTCCTCTCATGGATTTTAAAAAGGGTAATATCTTGGAAAGTAACGTATTTTATACGGACCTTATGCACAATCTCGCACACCTTCTGCGCATGCACAAACTTTAAACTCTTTTGTTTTGTTTTGTTTTTGATTCTATTTGTATTAAAATAACACGAATGTAAATATTTCATGAATTTTTTAATTATATCATTTAGAGTGGACCGTGGAATATTGAGAATTTTCAAAACCTCACATTGAGATTTCCCCTGGTAAATAAATAATTTTATAGCTAACTTTCTCTTTTTATTACTGTCTTTCATTCATATCGACAACATTAAATGTCACGTGATAACCGGATTTGTATGTCACGGAATCTGGATTTGATTGTCACAATATCCGTGTTTGGATGAAAAACCCGGTAGCGTATTTTGGAGTCTTATAGAACATATGATATTTTTGTTTTGAAATCATGTCAAATATTAACATAAATCTGTTTTATAAATTTGAAAAAATTCTATATACAGAATAAGGTCAAAATGGTAAAATTTATTTACTTCGAGAATAAACGATTTTTACCGATATAAAAAGTCATAATGGGTAGCTTAGACAATGAATTCGTTTTATAAAATTAGTCTGATTACAGCAAAATTAACGGAGGGTTTAAGAGCTTTTTTTCTTCTAATTCAGCAAATTCTGAAATGAGTAAATATGAAAATTTATATATTGATAATAACTATGCTATATGGATCAATGAACAACAAATTCCGACTGAAGTACATTAAGAAAACATTTTCCATACTGCTTTTGGCGTAACTTAGTATAAAATTTCAAAATTTCATAAATGAAATAAATTTTTTGAGGATGAATTGCTTGAAACTGTTATTTCTAATATCAACAAATTCTATTATTTGTATTACCAAGATAATTTAAAAGATTTATACGATAAATTTTAGCATAGATTAGCATTCCTGTGTATATGGATTTCTTTATATCCAAATTAGAATCCCTAAAATATATTTTTAGTTGGAATAAGGTATGCGCTTCCGTAGATTCAACAAAATCACTATAGTCTCACAGATATTCCTTTCGCATATGACCCACATAGAAGTACTGTTTATTGATTATATATTATTCCTATTTTATTTTATTGTTATAAAATACAAAAATTTTAGCTTGCAAAATGAAATAAAGCGTCATATCAATAATTCTTATTTTTACATATTTTCACATGTTCTCGAATCAGAAAATATCGCGCGCTTGCGTACAGGTCCATTTCATGCTTTGTTTTATAGTCAATTTATATTTATCTTAAACGAAAATACTATTTATCAAATAAATTTTCTAATAATAAAAAAAGTCGTACAAGTACGAAATTAGGTTAACTATACACAATATTATGACGCAGTGTTTTTAATTTGTAGATATACGGCTTGAATAGATAAATTTTTTTTAAAACGTCTTAATTTTACCTTTTATTAATTATGCTAGGTTCTTTTTTTTAATTCTATATTTATGAAAGGTACTTAAAACTGTATATCTAAAACTTTTTGGTTCTAAATTCTTCCTCATATATGTTTATCAATGTTAGTCAATATAAGAATACGTATTTGTAGTGTCCTGTAGGTTCACGCAGAAGGAAAACAGAATAGAATAACAATACAAAAGTTCAAAATAAAGCGTGATCGTCACCAGATTAATGTTGCCGCTTTTATAGTGTGGGCGGTGTAATTAGCGGCAGCCGCTTGCGGCAAGATACTGAAAAATAGTGTTAATTTGGAGTTTGTTACTTTCGTATAACGTTTGGAAATCATTTGGTCCGAGCAAATTATAGAGGAGTAGATTGTTGGTATTTTGGTTATATCAGAGTACCATAGATAATTGTAATTATTTGTAAAAACAGTTATTACCGATCTCAACCGAATGCAGTCGTATATAACACCCCCCTACTAAGTTATGAAGTCCACGATCCATATCTGTCAGGAGGCTTTCTAATTCGAGATGAGCGTCGTATGCCAGGATTTTCATTACTTTCTTCACTTATCTGAGCCGTTTCCATCACCGGCACAACTTGTGGTCGTTGGTCAACATGATGGTCCTTCAAAATTCGTGTGCAAAAGTTTGTATCGTCCATAATCTTCTCATCTAAATGGCTTGCATCCACCTACATAGTACTTCTTCGTATTTGGTCCTGGTGGCGTCGATGACATTTCCCGCTTCCGTCTTCTACTTCCACCATTACTGCGCCAATTAAGGATTTTATCTTTCCGGGCTTCCATCTTACCGATCTATTGTTATATATTTCGAAGATTACTTGGTCTCCTACTGACCATCGATTGCTGTTTTCTGGGGTGATTGTCGTTTTCTTGCTCAACAGTGCATCTAACTTGCTTCTTATCTTCCTCCCAATCATTAGTTTTGTAGGTGGAATTCCAGTTGAGTTGTGTGGTGAATTTCTGTAGGCTGATAACATTTCTTGGATACTAGTGCCTAGTTCTTGGTTGTCTTTTTTTTCAATAACATTTTTAAACGTTCTGACAAAGCGTTCTGCTAGTCCATTTGACTGAGGATGATACGGTGCTGTTCGTATGTGTTTGATTCCGTAACAAGAGCAAAATTGTCTAAATTCTTCAGAAGTAAACTGGGTTCCATTATCAGACACTATGCAAGCTGGGACTCCCCAACGGCTGAATGTTTCCTTCAAGATGGCTATTGTTTTTTGCGACGTTGATTCACCTATTTCTACTACTCTGGCCACCTAGAGTAAGCGTCCACTAATATAAGGAAATTTTTACCGTGAAAAGGCCCAGCGAAATCGATATGAATTCTTTCCATTGGATATGTAGCTTCTTTGTATGGGCTTTGCTTTTGTGGTGGAGCAGTGGGCTTTTGGATAGCACAGTGATGACAATGCCTGATTGTCTCTTCGATATCTGTATCTATTCCAGGCCACCAGAAGTAACTTCTTCCTAAGGACTTTGTCTTGTTGATTCCCAGGTGACCTTCATGTAATATAGCTAACAATAATTTCCTAAGACTTGCTGGGATAATCATCTTCTCTCCTCTTAGAATACAGCCATCCTGAATAGTTAATTCTTCGACCACACCTTTATAATTAACTAGTTCTAATGGTAGATGCTTTTCTGGTCCTTTATTTTTCAACCAGCATATCAAACTCTGAAGTTGTATGTCATTTTTAGTAGCTTCCTCTATTGTGTTCCTGTTTAAGCCTTTCTCTTCTATGAATTTAATGTGGTGGGTAGTCGTTACGTTATCCTCTCCCGTTTCCTCCTCAGATTTCATTGATTCGCCTTTTATTCTAGAAAGGTAGTCAGCATTCTGGTTATGTGCCCCTGGGCGGTAAAACATATTAAAGTTGAAATTTTGAAGATAAATTGCCCACTTCTGTATCCTAGGAGATGTCTTCATAGGAATGCCTTTTCTTTGATTAAGTAATGTAATCAATGGTTTATGGTCGGTATATATGTCAAATGTGAGACCTTCTAGATAGTATCTGAATTTCTCTACAGCCCATTTCACTGCAAGAGCTTCTCTTTCGATAGTTGAATAATTCTTTTCGGCCTCCTTTAGTACTCTGGAAGCGTAAGCAATTGGGACTTCCTTGTTTTCGTACGCCCTGTGTGATAAGACCGCGCCTAATCCAGAAGCAGATGCGTCTGTAGCTAACAATATCGGTTTGGATGGATCATAATGTGCCAGTACTATATCTTGTGTTCTCAGTAATTTAATTTGGTTGAATGCTGTTTCTTGCTTGTCTCCCCAATTCCATTTCGCATTTTTTTGAGTAAGAATCGATAATGGTTTAAGAACTGTAGAAAAGTTCGGTATGTAATCCCGATAATAACCAGCTAAGCCACAAAATGCTCTAATCTCCGTTAAGTTTGTTAGTCTTGGAGCCTTTACAACGGCAGATACCATATCGTCAGTTTTCTTCAGCCCTTCTTTGCAGATAATATGCCCACAATATTTTACTTCAGGTTGTAAAAATGCACACTTTTCTTGGTTTAGTCGAATTCCACAGTCATCTAGCTTCTGTAATACATAGAATAAATTTTGTATGTGTTCTTCGTTTGTTTTTCCTGTGATTATTATATCATCTAGGTAGCACGCAGTCATTTTGCAGTCTTGTAATAACGTGTCCATATATCTCTGCCACATTGCAGGAGCTGATGTCAATCCATAAGGTAGTCTTGTGTAGCGAAAAAGTCCCAAATGTGTGTTTATTGTCAAAAACTCTCTGTCTCTTATATCAATTTCCATGTGTAAATATGCGTCCTTAATATCCAACACTGTAAACTTTTGGCCTCCAGATAATTTCCCAAAAAGATCGTGTATTCTTGGAATCGGATATTGCTCGGCGTTTAGCACAGGATTGATAGTAACAGCAAAATCAGAACAAATCCGGACGTTTCCATTTTTCTTTAAGGGGGCCACGATCGGAGCTGCCCATTCACTGATTGATACGGGCTCTAAAATCCCACTTGAGACTAGTCGTTGGATTTCTTCCTCAATCTTGCCACGTTTAAAAAAAGAGACTGGTCGAGGTTTGAAGAATTTAGGTGTCGCATTCTCTTTATGAAATAGTCTCGCTTTGAAATCCAATATTTTCCCAACTGCCTGGCTGAAACAATTTTTATATTTGGATTTAAGTGTATCAAGTATGGATTTGGAAGAAACTCTTTTTATCTTCGGTGGCCACTCTAGGAGTATGTGCGGAAGCCAATCACGCCCAAATATCGTAGGATGATTTTCCTCTGTAACATACATGTGCAGTCGACGTTTAATACCTGAGCCTGTATTAACTTCCATGGATAGGCGCCCTTTTATTTTTATCGGTTGACCAGTGTATGTAGTTAAGAAAGTACGTGCTTTTTGCAGTTGACCACCCACTTTAATAAAATCCTTAATAGATATGAGAGAAACGGAAGCTCCAGTGTCTATTTCTCCGGTGATTTTTATCCCATTCAGCAATATAGCGCAAGAAAAGGGTCGTGAATAATTAACAGAATCTTCACAATAATTTTCTATATTATCAATTGTTTTAGCATCTACTAACTTGATATCCTGTTTCGGGTTCTGTATTGGTGGTTTTTGTCCACTTTTCCGTCTTCTGCATGCTTTAGTAATATGGCCCTTTATACCACAGTAAGAGCAAGTAAGGTTGCCATAGGGACAATATTTTGCCAAATGTTCCCTGGAATCACACCGATAGCATTGCCCATGTGTCTTGCCTATGTTCAGTTTGTGGATTGGTATATTTACTTCAGCAATTATCTTCTTTTCGCGTATGGTGACTTCCTTTGCTTTCGCTATCGTCAAGGCTTCTTCAAATGTATAATCGGCAGTCAACAAAGAGTCCTGTATGCTATTCAAATAGGATATAATTCCAGTGACGAACTTGTCTCGAAGTGCTTGATCTAGGAAGGGTCCGAAGTTACATTGATGAGCTGCTGCTCTTAGTCGATTAGAGAAATCCGCTATCGATTCATGGTCCTGTTGGCTGATTGTCCAGAATTTGAATCTTTCCAGTATTAACAATGTCTTGGATTTCCAATGCTCCTCAATTATCTGCACCAATTTGTTGAACGGTATATTGATTGCTCTATTTGGTTTTACCAGGTCGGTGATTGTGCGATGTCCGTTCTTCCCTATAACCGTCAGTAGTAAAGGAACTATATCATCGTCACCAATATCATTTATCTTGACGTAGCTCAGGAATCTGTCTAGGTAATATGACCAATCGTCAGTAGTAGGGTCGAATTCTCCTATAGTGCCATGAGTGTGTTGGTATGTCATCTCGTCCTCGTCGCCAGTTGTAGTGTCCTGTAGGTTCACGCAGAAGGAAAACAGAATAGAATAACAATGCAAAAGTTCAAAATAAAGCGTGATCGTCACCAGATTAATGTTGCCGCTTTTATAGTGTGGGCGGTGTAATTAGCGGCAGCCGCTTGCGGCGAGATAGTGAAAAATAGTGTTAATTTGGAGTTTGTTACTTTCGTATAACGTTTGGAAATCATTTGGTCCGAGCAAATTATAGAGGAGTAGATTGTTGGTATTTTGGATATCAGAGTACCATAGATAATTGTAATTATTTGTAAAAACAGTTATTACCGATCTCAACCGAATGCAGTCGTATATAACAGTATTAAAAAGAATTCTTATATACTATTCTTTGAAAAATTTTGTATACTAAAGATGTGTATGAGATACATATTTTTTTTATGTTGATTATGAAATAATGTATTATTATGGTATAAATAGATAATGCAGTATCCAATGTTACTTATGCATATACTGGCTAGGCCACAAATCTTTATTAATTATATCATCTTTAGTAATACATAATAGCGGGTGGTATTTTAAATTAAAATTATTAAATCAATGACCTAAAGCGCAGTATGATGTGGAGGAATGCCACTATTTGACAAACATGCACAATGAAATAAGAATTGAATATGCATCAATTAAAAAACAGCCGGATTTGCATGGTAGGTCATTTATTTTTTCTCAATGGTTTTAAATGAAAGACAGTAATAATAACTAGTTTTCTAATTTGTAAACTTTGTGAAAATTAGGTAATACCTGCATCTCAGAAGTTATTAATATTTCCTTATATTATATCAAAGCTTTAAAATCAATATGGAATATAGGCGCGTAAAATAAAAATACATATCAATTAAGTTCATTAACCACTTATAGGATATGGTTCGGAAATTAATTCCATTATTCCATTAAAAAATTCTAATCCAGTTTTATATTTAGACCGAATCAGAAATTCCATTAAATAAGAATAAAACAAATCTTCTGAAGTACCTTTCATCTTCTTCATAAGTTTATTTTTAAGTTGCCCCATGCTGTTTCTATAGTGTTGGTGTGACTTCCATCTTCTGTAACGTATTCCACGATATGGTTAACTGTTTTATGTACATAACCTTCTTCTGTAGGGCGAAAGTAGGATTTCCATTCGTCTGTATAAATCGTTGCACCAAAACTGGCCTCACTTTTTATAATTGTAGTAAGAGTTTCTCTATCTCTTTTGTTAACATAAAAAGCCGTCCTTTTTGCCTAGTTCTGGTATTATTTTCATTTATGGTGCATTCACAAGTCCAAAGATCCACCTTCCATCTTTTATATTAAGGGATCGCTCAGGTCTAACTGAAGTGAATTCAAGAGTTTCATGATAGTTTTCGCTACTTTCGGCTAATTAAGTACAAATGTTATATAATCTGGTCAAAATAAACGTAATAATTGTATTTAATACTATTTGATTCCTCGTCATATGAATATTCTGAATCAGGTTCCCGCTTCCATACGTCACCTTTTGACAAACGACCACGATGATAAATTCTCTTACCTTGTAGTAGCGCGGCATCAACATCAATTACAGTATTCTTGCCCCCCATCTTACCTCTCCTTTCAAAAGCTATACTAGATAATTCCCTTAGGTAATTTTACCAATTAATGCATGTGGATTTAGAAATGCCAAGAGCTTGGCTGGTATCCTTTACAAAATGCCCTAGGCACCACTAAAATATTATCTGCATGATCCTGTGTATGGGTAGTTTTGAGTTCGACCTACTAATAGAATCAACGTAACCGAAGAATATGGAATTTCTTGGCGATAAGTGTGTTCTACATGATCATTTAGGGAGAAATTAGAAAGTTTTGAATAATTATTTAATTACTTTAAGCATTTATATGTCAAAAAAAATTCTAGATCTTCATCCGAACCTGCTAACTTTAACTTAGTTTCCTTAGATAATACTCGAGATTTTTTAGCTAATTTCATACTTTTGTGCCCTAACAATTATTACATATTTGAAGTGGTTTTTGAACTAACTTTTTATTCATTAGATACTCAATTAGCTGCTAAAAATTGCTGATTAATGTATAAAACTTTACTTGTGTGTTATATCCAACCTTTTTTTCTAAATTTGGACAATATTGTAGATGTCAGCTTAAACATCGGATTTTGAAAGAATTAATTTTATACTTACAGATTATGACTATTATAGGCAAAAAATATAGGTTTACTATAAAAAAAAACCAAAAACAAAGCATGAAATGAAACTATACGCATGAGCAGGATACTTTCCGAGTCAAAAACGTTTGAAAGTATGTAAAAATTAGAATTATTGATATGATGCTGTATTTCATTTTGTTAGCTAAAATTTTTTTATTCAATAACAATAAAATAAAATCTGAATAATATATAATCGATAAACAGTACTTCTATGTGAGCCATCTACGAAAGGAATACCGACACACTAGCTCCTGTTGTTACATTAAGGTTCGTCCTAACCATTTCATACAGTTGTATGCGAATGTCTCATCTAAAGATTTTTTTCTTGTATATATTCTTAAAACAAAAATAGATGACTATTTAAAAGCTTTCAATTTCAATTTTTCTCGAAAGTTGATTGGAGTCTTCTAAAGTGCGTTATTATTGATTTTAAGTAATTAGCTTATGTTTTTTTAAAAAAAGAAACAAAAAGTTAAATCTATTTTCGCCTTTTTCACTTTGGTCAATGCATCCGGAGAAAATTACAAGAATCTGGGTTAAAAAGTGAATATTATAATAATGTTGAGTTTTGCCTTTTAATGAAATGTGAAAATCATTGGCATTTGATCTTATAGAATTTGTTGCATAGAATACAAAAAATTACTGAATAAATCCTTAACATTTACCTGGATTAACTTGTCTAAGTTTTTTCAGTATTAAAAAAAACTATTTTAAGGGTAAAAAATATCCAATTGAAAATTGGAATTCCTACAAACGTACATTGAACAACAAAGCACTTCCATCTAAACTCTACTCAAGTATTCAATCGACATTTTTATGGTAAATTTAACCAAAGTCATCCCGAATTATCAACATTTTTGACAAACTTAAGATTGTACAAAGTAATTTTGAGACCGATATAGGATACAACAGGACAAATTTTTATCATAAATTATCGTTAATTTGTCAACAAAAATTGTTATATATAAAACCTAATTGTCTTAAATATAGTTTACAATAGAAACCTAATGAGTTATCTCATATTGCTTAACTATATTCATGAAGATTAGACTATTCTAAATTTCTATTAATTTGTGGTGTTTATGCATAAACAACATGCGAAAACAGTGTCGTTTTAACTTCGGCGCATGCGCTGATGAATTTTTTTTCTTTGAAGGATATTTATCGAAGAAATTAAAAATTACCTAATTTCTCAACGTCAATGTTAGAATGCTGCGTTTAATTTAATATTTATTATTTATCATAAACCCATTTTATTAAATGGATTAATATAAATCAAAGATGTATAAATGTGTCAAGCAACATTTATGACGTCATTACGTCACGTTAATGTTTAGCTTCAATACTACTTAAGCATTGGATAACTATTTTACTGATTTCTTGTTTGTATTATTGTTATGGTGTTGGTGTCTGTCAGCGCAACAAAGAATGACGCTAACATTGGCGCATTAAGCAGGATCAACTGTTTCGACGGGATTCAAGATGTGGTGGCTTGGTTGGAGAGATTTGAGTTGGCTTGTACTGTTGACGGAGTAGACCTTGTTGGTGAAAAAGTTTCGATGCTGAAGATTCTTTTGTCAGATGATGTTTACAAATCTGTCACAAGTCAGGGATTAGGAGAAAAGTCTGAATATGTGGATGTCAAGAAATTCCTAATCGATAGCTACGGTGCTACGGAATCAACATATATTTCCCATAATCGTTTTGTTACTGCTAGTCAGATGTGTACAGAAAGCGTCAGGAGTTTTGGGTTACGGCTTAAAGGCTTAGCTAAGAAGGCTTTTCCAAACGTTAGCATGAGCACGATTGAAGATACACTTTCCAACCAGTTTATCAGAGGTTGTCAAGACGCATCAGTGAAGAGGCACTTGTTTCTGGCAAAGCTTTCGAAGTTTGATGATTTGGTGGACTGTGCTAATAATATCGAGGTTACGTTAAGAAACGAATCTGAGACAGTTAATTCACTTCCTACTGCAATGTCAACGTTAAATATTGTAAGTGATGACAAAGCTGGATTGGATGATGAGATTATAAACTGTGCAAGGATTGGTAAATATTCTGGTGATAATTATAAGAATAGTACCTCAAATAGCGATTTAATGAGAAAGTTAGAAGGTCTGGCTGAACGATTGGAAAAACTTGAATTAAATACTGCCCGAAGAAAAGAAAACCCAAAGAGAATTATATGTTATCGATGTAATAAACCTGGACACATTGCTAAAAATTGTATGAAAAGAAGGTCATTTAAATATATGTCTTTTTCTTCTTGCATAAATGCGGATTTATTAAAAATTAAAATCAAAGTGAATGGAATTAGTATATACGGTATTGTGGACACAGGTTCTCAAAGGTGTTTTATCAATAAATCTTTGGCCGAAAATCTCGGATTTGATTACAATAAGTTATACGATTCTTCTGTTATACTAGCCGATGGTTCTACCGTCCAAATAATTGGTACTTTAAACGCGAAAATTGAATTACAGAATATATCTTGTGAATGTGATATTATGGTGTTGCGATCAGTAAATAACGAATTCATTATTGGTTTGGACTTGCTTTCCAAGTATCACGTAAGGTTAACAATAGGAGAAAAAATATTTCCAATAGGAATGAACAGAAATTGGTCTAATATGTGTTTCGGTGCGCAGAATGGAGGTAACAGTATAGTTACCAAGATATTATACGATGAATTTACTGAGATAATACATGATAAATCGAACACATTTAGTACTACTACTGGTGTTAAACATTCCATCAGGCTAAGAGGCGATGTTAATCCAATCAAGCAAAATTTAAGAAGACACGCATTTTCTCAAAGATGTGAAATTCGTAAGCATGTTCAGCAGCTGTTAAATGATGGAATAATTGAAGAATCTTGTAGCCCTTGGGCTTTTAATGTAATACCTGCTCCAAAGAAAGACGGGAATACGCGTCTCTGTGTCGATTATCGGCAACTAAATAATATAACATTGAAAAATTCATACCCACTACCGAGAATTGACGACGTTTTAGATAGTATGTATGGATCAAATATATTTTCCACAATGGATCTATCATCAGGTTATTACCAGATTGAGATGGAAGATGATTCTATAGAAAAAACCGTATTTATCACTCCGGATGGACATTATCAGTTTAAACGAATGCCGTTTGGGTTATGCAACGCTCCTGCAACTTTCCAGAAGTTTATGAATATCGCTTTGAAAAGTGTTGTAGGAAAATTCTGTATGGTGTATATGGACGATATTATTGTTTACAGTAAAAACGAAGAAGAACATGTTTTTCATATAAAGAAAGTCTTCGAGTTATTAAAAAAGCGGGAGTGTCAATAAAGGTAGAAAAATCGAAATTCTGTACGTCACAGGTTAAATTCTTGGGCTATATTGTGTCAAGTAAAGGTATTAAAACTGATCCAGACAAAATAAGGATTATTCAAGAGTGGAAAGCTCCCAGAAATGTTAAGGAAGTTCAACAATTTCTCGGGTTTGCCTCATATTACAGAAGATTTGTCAGAAACTTTTCAAATATAGCAAGTCCATTGTATGATCTTACAAAAAAAGACAATGTTTGGTGTTGGAATAAAAGTTGCGAAACATCCTTCAAAAAACTCAAGTTTTTGTTGTGTAGAACTCCCACACTGACTTCACCGAATTGGAAATTTCCATTCATTGTCGACTGTGATGCGAGTAATACAGCTATTGGGTGCGTGTTGTCTCAAAACACTGGATATGGTGAGATGCCAATATATTTTGCAAATAGAACACTCTCTAAACCTGAAAAAAATTATTTAACAACAAGAAAGGAATTACTTGCAGTTGTTTGGGCTTTACAACAATTTAGGTCATACATTCTTGGTCAAATATTTACTATTCGAAGCGACCATAATAGTTTAGTTTGGCTTACGAACTTCAAAAATCCAACAGGACAAGTGGCCCGGTGGCTAGAAAAAATGAGCAAATATAATTATCAAATCGAGCATCGAAGAGGAATCAAACATTCAAACGCAGACTCTCTCTCGCGACTTCCATCTCTCAATTTGATACAAATCCCAGTAGACATACATGATATAAAACAAGAGCAGGAGAATGACCAGAATATTAGTACAATAGTTAGATTGATACTGGAAGATAAACCGGAATTATGTGCAACTTTAAATACGCTCAGTATTTTATGGAATATAAGAAACTCTTTGAAGGTTATAGGTGGAATTCTCTACAGAGTTTCAGATGATATTGACTATTCATGTGGTGATAGGGTTATCATCCCAACAAAGCTGATACCATATATTTTAAACAAAATCCATCAAACTGGACACCTTGGAACTGATAAAATGCTTTCTATACTGAGAAAATACTGCTACTGGCCTCTACAAACGAAGGACATACAAAACTGGTGCGCCTCCTGTTCAATATGCTGCTGGAGGAATCGTTTCAAAACACCTTTAAAAGCTACAAGTGAAACGATTGTAACTAAATTTCCACTGGAAAAAATTGGGGTAGCCATTGTAGGCCCACTACCATTGTCTAAACTTAATAATAGGCACATACTTGTGGTTTGTGGTTTTTACACAAAATATGTTGAGGCCTATCCAATACCAGACCAGTCAGTGACTACGGTAGCGGAAAAACTTATATTCGAATTTATTTGTAGGTATGGGATACCAAAATCAATACATACCGACAGAGGAAGTTGCTTTGAGTCATCTCTGTTGAAGGAAATTACCAACTACTTTGGTATTATCAAAACCAGAACAACGGCTTACTACCCACAATCTAACGGCTTGGTAGAACGGTTCAATAAAACATTGATAGATATGATAGCAAAGACGATGGGAAGTGATAAAGATTGGGAAAGAACGTTGCCAATTGTGCTAATGATGTATAGATCAGCCGATCATAAAACAACAAAGTACTCTCCAAACCGATTGATGTTCGAGAGAGAAGTTAATAATTGCCTTTTAAACTATTTCGAACCAAAAGTGTCTTTATCGTACAGTGATTACGTGAAGAAAATTGATAACGATATTAAAAAGTCGAGAAAAATAATTGAAAATGCTATGAAAGATAATATAAATATCCGAAGAGTCTCCAAAGATATCAGATGTTTTAGAGAAGGTGATACAGTATGGGTCAGAAATCACTTAAGGAGAAACAAGTTTGATGGATACTGGAATGGTCCTTATAAAGTTGTTAGGAAAATAAACAATACTCTCTACAAAGTAGACATCAATGGTAAGGAGGAAACAATCAACCATTTCCACATGAAATACCAACCAATGAACACTTATGTACCTCAACAAGCTACTATACCCATTGTGGAGTGCAACACTGATTGTACAACGGAATATATTACTCATAGTTCTGAAGACGCCAGATATGAAGAATCTGAACCCCAGCATGAAATAAGAAGGTCAACGAGAAGAACGAGGAAACCAGAATGGCTAGAAGATTACGTTGTAAATGAGGACATTTCCAATCTGTCGGAGGAGCAATGTTAGAATGCTGCGTTTAATTTAATATTTATTATTTATCATAAACCCATTTTATTAAATGGATTAATATAAATCAAAGATGTATAAATGTGTCAAGCAACATTTATGACGTCATTACGTCACGTTAATGTTTAGCTTCAATACTACTTAAGCATTGAATAACTATTTTATTGACCTCTTGTTTGTATTATTGTTATGTTGTTGGGGTCTGTCAGCGCAACAAAGAATGACGCTAATAGTCAAAACATTAATTATTCAATTTATATTCCAAAGGAAACTCTTTTTGAAATTGAATGACTCAATAAGAGCTAAGTTTTTTTATTTATATGTATGTTCTTATACGCAATGATTTATAAAGTGTGTTGTAACTAATACTAGTTCAAAGATTATTTGATAAAATAACTTTTCTTCAATTGTATCAAATAAAAAATATGCAAAGGTGCTTTAATAAACTATTTCAAGTAAATCAAAATAAAAGTTTTATTTTTAATATTATGTATATCTAAACTCTAAAGCAATAAAATAATTTTTGTGGATTTAAAAATATAAAATATTTGTAACTTCAATGCTTTTTTAATCCAACATAACCTTCTGAATCCTCCTCCAACGCATACCCTCTATTTTTTGTATCATACTCTAAATTTTTACTTAAATAGGTTTTAAAAAATTATAATAAGATTCTCTTATTAGAACAAAGAATAGAGTATTATATTTTATAAAGGTCATAAAAACAAAAAATAATTCTACAAGAAAGTAGTACCTAAATATATTTTAAAATTGGGAAAACAAATAGCGTACCTGCATCAGAATTTCCCTCGTTGTTTGGGGATAAATCAGAATGTGATTCATCATCCTCATAAGATTTTTGAAAAGCCGGTTTATTAACACTAAACTTATTTTTTAATTCATGGAACGCATTATGACCATTTCCAGCTATATATTGTTCATAATATTGTATCATCAGTGTGCAGGTTTATAAAGGGACGTGAAATAAAGAGTATCTCATCATTTAGGAAATTAATTAATACATATTGAACAGAATCGTCTTCTATACAAATATTTAAATGCTCATCAATATATTCATATATATAATTATTTAAACCTTCAGTTCTTTGAGATTCTGAATAAAAATTACAGAATTATAAGTCAACTCTAATTACTAAACGTTGGTCGAGTAATCCGCATTATTAATTCATCGATAAGTGACTTTATTTTTATATCAGTATTGGATCCTCCAGTCATTTGCTCACGTGCCAAAATCATCACTGGCCAGTTATCCATTATGTAAAAGATTCCATCATCGAAAAAAGGCAGTTGAGGTACCATTCTAGGCAATTGTATAACCCAACATGCGTGCGCTTTCAAGTAAAGCATCTCTTACATAGTGTAGTTCTTAAATAAGAGTATAGTAAATACTACTTTACATAATCCTAAATTCTTGATATTTAATTATACTATATTTTTAGGGTACTATTTAAACGTTTAACTATTATATTGAGTTATAACCAGACAGCCAAATCTATGATGCTCGCGCAAAGTTAGAAAAATTTGAATGTGCCAGGATAATATAGAGTAATTTAAAATGAATTTTATTAACTAACCACTAATCTAATTTTAAGTTGTACATGGTTGCAATAACTTCCAAATAGTATGTTTCATAATACTTTTCATAGTTTGAAGAGAGATTTCTAATGTTTTCCATCTTCAAGATGTGATATTTCTCAGAAAACACATAATTAGGATTACACCTAAAAAACTGAATTTCTTTTTTGGTGTTACTTTGAGTTTCCTTTAACTTTTCAATAAATGTCAACGGCTCGGATACGACAGATCAGATTTATTATAAGGTGACAGTTCAATACTTCTGCCAAATTCAACGTTAATTCCATCTTTAGCATGGTCATACATATTTCACTTTTCTATGGGATATTTTGATGAATTTTATTTATTCTATTCAAAATAAATGATAGAGGACTTTAGATTTACTTCAGAAATTAGCTTGCCTTATTTTTTAATTTTGTAAAGGATTGATGCAAAAATTCTCTTGGAACAAGGACTATTGATAAAAAATATTTTATATACATTTTGAACTCAGTATTTCTTAAATATAATTTCGACATTTCTTTTGGGAATACGTCTAAAAATACATTTCTCCAAATGGAACAAGCAAAATTTTATTGACATGTCTTTAGATACTTTTTTTCTTAAGCAGTGTACTATGAGATACAACGAAAAGGTGATATTTTTATATTTAAGAATAGTTAAAACTTTTCACACCTTTCCTCCGTCCTATTTGCTATCAATATATACAACAGCTAAAAATCTATATTCACTATCTTCTCATGGATGGATGACCAACTGGTTAAATTCTTTTTGTACTACTTTGAAAGTTCCACCAGAGACTCAAAGTATGGCGTTCTTCAGATTCTTTTTTGACAAAAATATAACAATTCCATTAGCTTTTTTTAGACTTATAATAAAAAATCAGATTATAGTTTCGCAACGGTTTGATATTTGACTCGAACACATTTAAATCATACTTCACATGAATTTAGTCCCTTTTCTTGCATTTTTGTATATTTTTATACAAAAATTATTTTGGAACAATGAGCAGATCATAGAGATTGGCAGAGTTTTTGGCAATGAAATACGCTTCCCTCGCTGAGTATTTTGTATTTTTTGACAAATATTTAATTTTCTTATTCCAAGTAATGCTTTTTGTGTTATTTTCAGACATGTGGGTATAGAGCCATATTTTATCTATATATTTGATTTCATGTAATGGTGAAGTTTAAAGTCTTTCATTGCATGCTCTGTATGGCATCCCCAAAACAGGTTATTTTCATGTGACTAATATATAGAATAAATGAGTTTGTTATACAATTTTGTTTCCAGTTTCGAACGCTTTTTAGGAACAAACAATTTGGTTTATCTGAATTATTTCCACCTTATATGATATGATCCATGTTCTGCGTACGAGCTTATGCTGAAGAGATTTTCCTCGTAGCGAAATTTCCCCATTACTGTTATAACTACATACTTTTAAATATATAAATTGTAAATTTACCATTTGCATAATCATATGCAAATTCAGTGAGAGGAGTTGTTTTTTTGGAAATGTGAAAGTGGTTTTTAAATATAGAGCGTTCTGATTAATATATAAAATTATATATCATAATTTTATGATTATAAAGAAACTATACTTTTTATAAAAAATTTTAAAATACCAAAAGTCATATTTTAAAAACAAACCTTAAGGTTCTAACTTCTATAAACATTTTCACTAAGTGACAATTATATGGAGCCATATAATTGTTAGAAAACCGCAATGATTTTATTATCATAAAAAATATATCCATTTTATTTTATATGTAATTTTTAAAATCAACAAAATCCTATTTGTGGAATATTATTAAGATATGAAGTCATTATGTGAACACCTAACCATTTATATTTTGCATCTCATCAAACATCAGTTCTGCGGCACATGCGTGAGTGTATTAAGACTACAGAGAACCTTACACTAATAATCATTTTAAAATTACTTCTTCTATAAAATCAATATTTTTGATAACAAATTACTATGAATTTGTTATCAGATTACCTTTTCTTTACCAATATATCATTTTTAATTTAAATCTATTCAAAAAAATTTTTATATATAAAAAATATTTTTAATTATATTGAGCCCACTGCAATGGCACAATAGACCTGCGCATGCTGAAAAATCTAGTTTAGTATTAGGCTTGTTATCTTATACTATTGCAATTCTTGCGTAACATATATGTATATATATTGAACGCTAATAAGATGAAGTTTAAATTTGATTTTAAAAAGCGAATTGATACCGAACTACACATTTCCGAATCAATTGCATCGACTAATCAAGAGAATGAAAATCAGAGTTACCCATTTATGCCACTTGGAATTACTCTAATATAAAGCTTCATTATTCTATCATCTGACGTTAATATTGCTCAAATCGAAAAGATTCCAAATTTGAAACATAGAATAATTTAATATGCAGAAAAATATCGTACCCCGATGAAACTTCTAAAAATTTTGTCATCTCAGAAATACAATAAAATGAGACCGTAAATGAGTATGCGAAGCGCTTATAGAAAATGTTAGAACAGCCAGGCTATCAATGACCCTTGATGATATTAATTTCCTAGGGTGACCGAGAATCCTATCATGTGTTCATGAACCTTCTCCCAGAGCAATTTTAAAATGCCATAATGAAATCAAATTAACTCAACTTATTGATAAAACTCAAATATTTATTGATAAAAATACTAGAACTTAAGTACTGCCGTATCTGGAACGGATAAAACTGAATTCTCAAAAGCCATAACTAATAAAACGAACTATCAACACATATCAAGCCATCCTAGAAATAGTCGCAGAAAATAACGGAGTCGTAATCACACAGCAGACGTTTGTAGGGATAAAGCTACATGTTCCACGTGAGAGGGGAAAGGTCATCTAACCAGAAAATGCTGATCATATTAAAAAAAACTAACTTTGGAAGAGATATCCCCGCAGATCATCTCAGAAATAAATACTAAATGAGAGGAATTTTAATGCAGTAACAAACTTAACTCCATCATGGACCACAAGCATCTCATCCAAAAACTTTAATTATACGTATTGCGCCTTAATCGACACTGGCTAGGCTTTAATTAGGGTTGGAAATTTTCGACGCTTATTTTTTTTCAAATCGACGGTATTTATCGATCGAAATAAAAAAAATTATAAAATCGATATTTATCGATTGATGTTTTACAAAAAAATTAAATCCGATTTTAATCGACCAAAATATAAGAGTCTATATTTGTTATAATGGGCCATTGAAATTAAGGGTTGATAATATCAGAAACCGTTCATCAGTTAGATTCATTCGTTCTTTTACAAACGTGTATTTCAGTTTTGAAAAACTTCTTTCAACGTTGATTGATGTAACGGGTAATGCTAACAATTCTTCACATAGTCTGGATAACATAGGGCAAATGTTTGCCTTCTTTCTCCAAAAATCATGAAGGATTTGTTCTTTCGATTCACACAATATTTGAGAAATCAAGTTGAATTCTTTTTCTAGTTCAGGATTTTGTTCTACTTGTAGTAAATTGAGAAGATCATGAATGTTCACATCTTTAATTAATAATTGCTTGGTTGGATCAATGTTTTTCATGGATTGAAAGAATGTATCAGATTGAAAGCAGTCTTTGAAGCAATTAGATATTGAAAGCTGAAGTTTGTCGCAAAGTTTACAAAAAAAATTCTCAGTCATGATGATAATTTTGCTTCTAGACTCAAATTTAACAGGTGCAAGAATATTCACATGAGTTTTAATTAGTTTATCTTTAGTTATTTCAAAGTTCTCTGTGTTCCAATCGTAGATACTTGATATGCAGCAGGCATCATCGGATTCCATTAATTTTGATTTGTCAAATAAAATCGCAAGACCGTCAATCAATAGGTTCAAAGAAAAATAGAATATGTTTATGCTTTCTTCATCTTTTCAAAACAACTCGTGTAATTTATTCCCATATTCCTCTTTTTTTATATCCTTCAAAAAGTCGATAACAGCAGGATAGTATTCCTTGATTTGCTGCATGCAATTATACAAGCTATACCATCTGATATCTAGTACTCTTGGTATTTACTTGGTTTTTGTAAAATTATTATTTTTTAAATGGATTAGAAATAATTTTTTGGCATTCCTATTCTTTGAAAGAAGCGCCGACAATTTCATGCAAAATTTTTTTAAATTAATAAAGTAAAAGTTGATAGCTTTCAGGACAGCAAGGTGAATAATGTGTGAAAAGCAAGGAATCCGAATTGAATGCGGGTATATAATTTTCAAATCTTTGAAATATTTCTTCATATAAGATGCTGAATCAGATACAATAGCAATGCAGAATTTCCAGCAAAGTTCATATTTTGTCAATACCTCAGATATGTGATTGGCAACAGCAACAGAATTACATTGGAGAAGTCTTGAGGAATCAAGTATAATTGTTTTACGTCGTAGAAGCTAGCCAAAGTAATGAAAATTGGTCGGCTTCTAGCATCAGGTGTTTCGTCAATTATTAAACAAAAATGGCAATCTCTCAGCATCCTCTTAATTGCACAAATTCCTTCTTCAAATATGGTAGTAAGATGTTTATCTACCAAATTTTTTCCATCAGACAATGATCTTGAACTAGGAAAATATTTGGACATAAATTTTCTTAAATTAGAATCTTTATTTATGATGCTGAATGGAAGACCATCAAATATGACCAATCTCACCAAATCAATTTCAATTTCGCTTGAATTAGATCGGTCGCGGTGAAAAATATTTGTTAGTGGGATTGTTTTGCAAGCATTAGATTTAATGGTGGCATGTCTCTGTGGGGTAAAGTGTTCTTTTAACCTGTTTTGCTTTGGTGGTAGTATCATTTTGCAGTATTTGCACGATAACGAGTCACCAACAGCTTCCAACTCATCCCATTTCAGTAAATATTTATATCTCGTCGCTTACTACCCATAGTTTGTGATTTTATCGACCAAAATCGACTTTAAAAATTAAAAACCGGCAGGTTTCGTCAACTTCGACGGTATTTTTTGATCAAAATCGATTTAAATCGAAGATTTCCAACCCTACTTATAATATAAATAAATGCGACATTACCCCAAAAACTCAATGTTAGAGAGTTTCAAGATGGCACTGTTATCAGCTAACGACATGTCATTCAGTATAACATATTCAGTTGCTATTAAAGTCAGCATCCCAACATTCATATACCCAAAAATAGTCTTTGTCACTTTAAACCTCATATTTGGTGCTACTATTGGAAGAGGTTTTATTTCAAAATATTCCAAACAATAATCAGTTGGCTCCTTATTCAAAAAACCTAGTATTAATAATTCATCATGCATTTTAGCACAACATTCTGTCAGTTCAGTGTACAAACCAATAACTAAGACATTTCTAAAAAAGTAAAACCACGTTTTAACCACAAAAGTTGAAGACTTTAAAAACAACTAAAACTACCAAAAACCATTAAATCACTGACTGTGAAACGCCTCACTATACACGAACCTATTTTTCAACATACTATTACCGCTATTAAGTTAGTAAACAAGTTTAAGTAGTACTGGATAAAGGAATGCCTTAACATTCCACTAGCACTTGGTGTTCATTGGTAGTGATAGCAAAGAAAAAAACAACGAAATAATAATGCTGCATGATTACCGAAAACTCAAACATATTATAAAAATTGATAAATATCCATTACCTCTTATAGTAGATACGCTAAACAGAATAGCTGGATCTATTATTTTTTCATGTCTGGACCTAAGACAGGTTACTGACAAATCCCATTGGGTAAAAATGCTAAGGAAAAAAGGAATTTTTACAAGAAAATGGCCATGGTATTTATAAATTTCATTAAATGCTGTTTAGTTTTTTCAATGCTCTGACTACTTTCCAATAAAAATGGATGGGATTTTCCATTACTTGCTCCTTGCTATGGCTTATCTCGACAACATTGTAAATTTTTCAAAATACAACAGTTTGCATCCCTAACACGTTAGAGCAGTATTTGATGGCCATCAAAAGAACATTTACGCATAAATACTTCAAAAAGTAACTTGTCACAAAAAGAAATTACTCTACTTTTGGTTCATCATTTCAGTGAATTTGATCAAGGTTGGCTCTAATAATGTAAATCTACACATTAAATTGAAAGCACTATCAGGAATGGACATACATATGAGCTTCTTGATCTCAGTTCATTTTATGCATATACACATTAAGAACCTTGATACATATACAGCACCACTGTTTTAACTTATACGCATATCTTTGATATTTAGATGATTACCTAAAAATGCAGAAACACTCAATAAACTGGAAAGGGTAATAAAGAAGGTTTTGTAACTCTTATTTTTGAACTTAACACAACCATTCATAGTTGAATGTGACTCGTTGAATAAGACTATCAAAGCAGTTCCTCTTTAGGGTCTAAATAGAGATACTATTGCATACATAAATCGCAAGGTCTTTGAAACTTAAAAAAAGTATTATACTACAAACAAAGAAACCCTAGGCATAATACATACCGTTAGAAAGTTACACCTTTTTTCGTATGGAAGCATTCCTTTATCTTCACTAACCATAATCAATTAACTAGTTTTTGAAAAATCAAAGGTCTAATAGTAAGATGACATGAAGGGTTATTAGAGATGTGTGAGAATACATTTTGTAATTTCTACAAGGCCGATGAACTATATAATTTTGCTAATTCTCTGCCACGCAGTGCCTTATGGGCTGATGCTTCTGTCAATACCTGCAAAAATACAACATACAGGATCAGGATTGTGTAATCTCCAAAATAAAGAATTCTTTAAAGGATATAAAAAAGTCTATACTAAATTCATACCGTTCAAATCATTATGGCGTAGAAGGTCTAAGCTACATGTGCTTAGTGGTATATTATGCTAACAATCTAGGTTTCGCAGCCTACCTGTGATATTTCAAACCTGAGGAGAACAGATTATTAAACAAATTTATAGTGCAAAAGTCCATTCAGAAATAAATAAAACTTTGTAAGTAATATGGAGATTGTGCTTTTGGTTACAAATGGGTATTGATATATTCAAAACCATGTTTAACTGTGATATATTTAAAAAAACAATGTTAAAACCGGTTATGACAAAGGCGAAACTTGTTTTGGCTCTTATTACAGAAATAATGATAATGTTGCACGCTGATTTTATAGAATTATTCGATACTACCTTGAATGGAACCAAATCCCTAATTATAGTTGTAGAACAGTACACTAAATTGGTAAAAGCTATCCCTCTGAATTCTACTACATCAGAAGAAGCAACAAAGGCTTTGTATGAGTTAGGAATTTTCCAAAGTGGAATACCTAAACGTATTCACACATACCAAGAGTCACTGTTTAAGTCTAATATTTTATAGGGCGTCTGTAATTCACTTAACATTATTTATACCAGTTCTATCGCCTATCTTTTGGAAGGAAACATCATTGTAAAAGGCAAGTAAGAAATATCAAACAAAACTCGAAGCGTGACTATTAGAAAGTAATAATGAGTGGGATAAACTTCTTTGTTATGTGTTTTTCGAAATAGAAGCTTTAGACTCGGTAACGTAAGTTTATACATTGTTTGCATTTGTATATACACGGTAACTCACTCTTTCAATCCAAAAAGACTTTTAACTATCATTAAATAAAACAACAAAAGTACAGATATCCATATATTCGCAAATGAAAAATAGTGATTTTTAAACACCCTCTAAAACAAACAAAAATAATTATAGAAAAGTCACAAAGAATTCAATCATTCAGTTATTATTAAAAGCTAAACAAACAAATTCCATGTCGTTAGAAACTATATCGTTATAAAATCGCGAAACTCGATTTTTTTTAATAAAAAGGCCCTTATCAAATTGTACTTGAAAGAGTACCATCTATAAAGTAAAACAAGCCACTATACAAATAACGACAGTTTATCAAAATGATACAAACCCCACGTGTGCACTATCATCAAATATTAAAACCGCGGACAACGAAGAGTTTAATGTAATATCGACGTTCCAGTAACAATCTACATCTGAAAGTCTGGTACAAAAACTCCAATACTTTCAAGACTTTGCGTTGTGTTTATCCCAAAAAGGGGAGCAGTTTAATGGAGCAATAGGCCACCACAGATCAACAATTTTAGTAAAATATTTGTTGTGCCCATGCGGTCAAATGGCTTAGTGGTATAGGCTTAGCTCGCTGACCCCGAGGTCACGGAATCGAATCCTGGTGCTTCCAACTGTTTCTAATCTATCGTATCTCTTAATCTTAAATTAGTAGGAACACTAAGGTAATTGTATGTTTCTATAAAAAAAATTATAGTACATGCTTGTAGTGAGGGGAAGCCTAATGGGAGGGTGAAATCGAATGCTGATGCACTAGGATACGATAGTAAGTTCCTGCCTCTGTTGAGGTGCTTCCCATAGATGCAATGTCCAATAGATGGATAGGGTACGAGTGGTGGTGGTCGCCCAAAAACGAGAATGTTTAGTGGGTTAAATTCCTACATTACCGCAAAATAACAAGTCGGAGCTGGTGTGTGATGTCATGTGGTTTGATTATGATCAAAAAACTAAGCTACGGTGCCTACAGCGTTAAATGAAGCAAGTCTGACCAACATGAACTTCACAGCCTAATAAGCTGCGCCAGAAGTTTAACCTCATAACTAAAAAAATTATTTGTTGTGTCCATTAGTTTCAGATGAAAAAATAGATGATTGAACTAATATCAGAAAAAGGGATTTTATACTGAATTATTGTTATAGCTTATATAGTGCAGGGGATATTATTAGCGAAAGCTACTTGTGGCGAAATTGTCGCGAACCTTGGTGTTTCAGAGATAATTCTTTAAAATATGACGTTTTTCAACAATTTAATTCTAGCGAATTATAGAAAATGTGATATTGGTAGTATGGATGTGACAGGGTCAGATGTGTTAACATCTTTATGTGTAAAGATCATTTTCACGGATAGTTGACGAATATAGTCGCAGATGACACTATTTAACTAGTGATACCTTCTACTATTGTATTATCTCTTACTATTATTATTTTTGTGCAACATATATATATATATATATATATCACTCAATGAACCATTTCACGCTATTACTTGTAACAATTAATAAAGTACTTTCAATATTAATTAGACAGAATTAGTAATGGGTTCCTACGTTTTCTATGTGGTGTAACAAAAAATTACGCTAGGCTTTACTTGGTTGTTAAATTGTGACGACTCACTCTCTTTCTCTCGCAAATTTACTGTGTTCTTCCTCATAACTAACTATAACTTTATTGATAATCTGATAATAGTTCTAATAGAATTTTAATATTTTTTAATTGCTATACTTTTTAGAATTGTAACAAGATGAAGTTAAAATATCCTCATCAATTAAAGTTTTAACTTTGTTTGAAAGAATCACAACAATATCTGTATGTATTTAAGTATATAGTGTGACGCATTAAGTATCCAAAACGATGCATACGAATAATTATTTGTGTAGTAGTTATATTATCACTGAAAGTGTTTTTTTACGCTGACTCTTCCACAACAAATGGTGACTGGGGTAGAACACTAAACTTCTTTTTTTGTTATCGGACATAATAATTACGAACTTGATTGCTACAGAGTAATAAATTATGGATGCGCTATGAAATATAATACAGGGCAATTGTTAAATTTATTCGTACTCTTGTTTGATGATGTATTACTGAAAGTATGTGAATTGTTTTATTACAAAATAGGAAATGATTTCTTGGCTATGAGAAAATAGATGGAGAATACACTTAGATCACGCCATAAAAGTAGTACATGTCGTGTAATATCTCTAACTGATAGATCAAACAAAATGGAAAACTTAATAGTGAATCTATTTGATTTTGGATACACAATTTTGTTAGACACTAGAGCTACATGCTCTAAATCGATACGAATGCTTTACCAAATAAGTTGTGAAAATTAACACTAAAATTAATGGTACTTGCAGATAAGAGAAACGAAAAAACCATAGAATAATGTGAAATCGACATGGAAATGAACAATATAAATTATCATATTAATTTATCGTAGCCAAGAGATTGCCTTATGATATCTTTTTGGTCAAGATTTTATAGTGGAGAGTAAAATTGTTGTATCCTATGAAGATAATAATAAAATTTCTCTATCCTATGAAGATAATAAAATTTATTCAGCAAATGAAGGAAGTAAGGTGCTAAGCTGTACCACGAAACACATTTTGATTAGTCATGAGATACCCAAAAACTTGTACCTTTTAAAGATCTCTTCAAAATATATAGTAATTGCATTGCTACAGCAGATTTCGATTTTGAAAAGTTAAAACTTGATGAACAAATTATTAGATGCAATGCAGAACCAATTTGACAAGTATTACGCAGAATCCCCGAAAAATTAAAAAGTTACTGTGAAGGATGATTTAAGTAACATGCTTGAAATTGGTATTATATCTAAATCTTCTAGTCCGTAGGCGAACCTAATTTTTATAGTCAAAAAGAATGAACCATTCATAATGTGCATAGATTATGTGAAATTATAAAAACAAACCCACAAAAATGTTCCCCTATGCAAAACATCGAAGAAACTTTGGATCACTATTTTTCTATACACTGGATATGAAACCACGTTATTTGCAGGTTAATTTGCATGCTAACGATAAGAAAAAAAAACGATGCTCACAACACCTTACGGTTTGTATGAATTGAATGTAATTCCTTTTGGGTGAAAAATGTGCTTGATGTTTTTATGAAAATGACGGTGAAAATTTTCGGCGGTCTTATTGTAACTTATTATATAGTTTATGCGGATAA
>NW_027255186.1:0-35326 GCF_042242105.1 Pempheris klunzingeri
GATGCTCCGTACTTTAGTACTCTTTGACGTTATCTTGGATTTCTACAACAGGTGCTGATAATTCTACCAGGTAGCCTAGTTTGAGCTCAGGTGAAAGTACTCAGGGACACAGACTTCATCCGTAATTCAGGAACAGCACGCTAGACTTTCCTGAACCCTGCCACATCCTGGCATCTTCTGAGCATTTCAATAGCTGCGGTGTGCTGCACAACTGACCACCTCTGTCAGTAGCAACCAGTCCGGCCTTCTCATCTGCACTCCGGGAAGGGGGGGTGGTGAGACAGCACTGGTGAAAATACTGAGCCGAATTTGATTTGAGTTTGTTTATATCTTTTACATTTGCAAGACGCTTATGAATATTATGGCTCGCTAGCACAATAGCACAACTAACACTGCAGGTTTGAATGTTTAAGAGAAAATTGATCTAGAAGTAAAGTGTGATACAAGTGAAATTAAATACCTCAAATTAAATTTGTACAATCTGGCTTCAATTTACCACCTCACCATCTGCATCATTGTTTTTATAGATCCTAACTTTTTCATGGGAAGTGGCGAGTGCCTCTTTCAGGTCATGTTCTTTGTAACCAATGCAGGCCTGTACTACATTTTAATTCTCCTTGACCTCAACCTGGCCTTTGATGCAGCAGACCACAGTGTCACTACAATGTAATCGGCAGTCTCACCACCTGGCACCAGTCACTCTTCATTGGTTCATCTTTTATGTGTCAAACAGGACCTTCTCTGTTTTGCTCCGAAATGCCTCCTTCTCTCGCCCTCCATACTTTCGTGAATTCCCCTGGGGTTTATTCTTGGTCCTCTTTTACTTCATCGTACACATGCAGTACCAGGGCCTAATCACACATAGACATCAGAGAAATTGTCTTTCCTACGTGGAGGACACGTCAGACTTTTAACAAAGAGAAGTGACCATGTCGACCACGTTCCATCCAATCCTTCTCATTATCAAAGAAGTAAGAGTGAGGTCAGGAGTCACAGAGTAGCAGGTAATGATGTGCCGCTTTTAAGTGAGCAGTGAGCAAATCAGACCAAACTACAGCTGTGTTGTTGATACAAGGAATGATTTTCCTAACATGGACCGTTGACATTTCATCTAATCAAACTGAGTGCACATGTGTGCGGGTTGGTCTGTGTGCATGTGTGTGGGCTGCCTAAACACAAATACATGCCCACTCGTTTTGATCAAGGTCTGATTTGACAGAAACTGAGCCCACACTAACGTGTGTGTCTTAAGCTGCAGTGGTCAGAGGTTTAGTGTGTGTGTGTGTGTGTGTGTGTGTGTGTGTGTGTGTGTGTGTGTGTGTGTGTGTGTGTGTGTGTGTGTGTGTGTGTGTGTGTGTGTGTGTGTGTGTGTGTGTGTGTGTGTGTGTGTGTGTGTGTGTGTGTGTGTACTGTACCCTGCTTGCATGAATAAGCTACACTGTCAGCTGGAGGAACAGGGATGCTTATTCATGAACCTGCCCAGTTTTACATTTTCACCCTGACTGTGTGGTTGTGTGTGAGAGATGGAGGGCCCATGTTTCATTTCGATGTCTGACCAATACCTCAATCGATTCCTTTTTTCTCTGGTATTGACCTCAGCAGTGCAGGCAGCGGAGTGAAACGTGTCATGTAAATTACAGCTCTAGATTGTGCTGTATTTGCTATCTAGAAAGGATCACTAATTAACCGCATTTTAGCTTTTTGCATACATCCTCATGCTTATACCACTGTCTGTGTGTGTCTGTGTGTGTCTGTGTGTGTGTAGCTGAGCTCCTGCCTAACTGCCCTGATAAAGACAGAAAAGGAGGCTGAAGTGAGGAGAGCTGCTGTCCATGTTATCACCCTGCTCCTCCGAGGGCTCTGTGACAAAACTACCCAGGTACACACACACTCACACCCTCACAACTGAATGATGAAAACCATGCACTCTATCTGTTGTACACCAAAATATTAAAGTGTTTCACAAAGACTTAATGACCTGAACTTAACATCGACGGAGCCGGTCATTTTCCCTTTGACCTACAGATAAAACAGGATCAAGATTTTCAAAGTACCCACATCCTCCTCTGTCTAACAACAGGAGATAACTGGTGTTTCTGAAAGTTTCATAGCTGATCCAACAGGATGTATCATAAGTTCAAATGGTCTCCAAGATTCCAGGGATGGAAGGCTATATGATGAAATGTTAGCAATATTTCAAAGCAGTTTTATCCCTAATCAGAGAAACGGTATGTTTTGATCAAGAGACAACAGAAGCATTTGATTGCAATCTTTCATATGAGTGAGTTGGTTGGGCAGCATGGTGGTGCTGTGGTGGTTAGCACTGTTGCCTCACAGCAAGAAGGTTCCAGGTTTGAATCCACGTTTGAACCTGGGGTCTTCCTGTGTGGAGTTTGCATGTTCTCCCTGTGCTTATGTGGGTTTCCTCTGAGTACTCCGACTTCCTCCCACAGTCCAGAGACATCCAGGTTAGATTAATTGGTGACTCTAAATTGCCTGTGAGTGTTTTAGAGTCTCTAAATGTTGGCGCTGTTCATTATTTGCTGGCACTAAAGGAACAGTTGAGAGCCACCTGCTTTATTTCTGGCCATGTTAGCAGCACGGCTCTGGGAGTGATCTCTTGCTCTACATGTTGATTTACCACATATCATATTATATTTACCACATCATAGGATTACTATTAAATTCTATTCAGATTCTCCTGGCCTCCACAGGATGAATATTAATGACACAGGTCATTCCTGACTTTGTTGCCACCTACAAGTCACCACAGTGTTCTACTTGGAAAACCCCGTAAGGAATGTATTAAACAGCTGATCTACAAAGGAATGTGTTTAGATCATCTGCCAGAGGGCCCAGGCTGATAACGCCTCGGTTCTTTGGCCTCCTAAGTAGTGTAAGGAAGTAGTGAAGCAGGATCAGTGACGGGATTTCTAAATTAATTGATTGTAGGTTTGAGGGTACATGATGACACTGACTCTAACTCTTATGTATTCATAGTGTTAGAAGACATTTTCAGCAAATGCACCCAACAAATGCAATATGGGTGTTGTACTGTAATAATAACATTATGAAGAAACCTACAAAAATTAATGATACTAATGAAATAAAATATCAAATTGTATTATCAGGTGAAATCCTTGTTTTTGGATACGAGCTAAATGATTAATACATCAGATGAATCAAAATAATATCAATAGGTTTTCCTAAACCCCAGCAAGTAAAACATTTAGTGCAACATCTATGAAGAATGTTCAGTCCAATGGTAGAATAAATCTGTGTGGAATAACATGCTGTGGAGACGCTGCTGTGTCTTTTTGATCATCATTTAGATGCACGCAGAGGAACTTGATGCGCTTTACCCTCTCTGATCATCAGCTGATCTGTGGAAGGGAGGGTAAAGCGCGCCTGTCCCGTCCTCCAATACATTATTAATCATGTGAGAAAGACATGCGAGGATGAAGGAATTACAGTAACTACTGTATATTACTGATGATAGGAATATGACTAATAATGAGCAATATGGTAATAGTGAATAACATGAAGATGAATATGAATAAAATAATATATAACACATAATAACATACACACATAAAGTGGCGATGGCAGACGATCCAGATGATCATCAAGCCAGAGAACCATGACCACGGTCCACAGAACCTGAGAGATGAAAGACAGTAAAGCTGCTTCCACAGATCCAGATTACTTTCACTGTCCCTTTAGATCAGTAGACAGATGCCAATCAAAGGGACAGAAATTGTCGTTTGGTTTACTCATGATAAAAGCTAAGTTAACATTAGCCTTATCCTCTCAGTCAATACCTAATGAATACATCCTCATCTTTAGATTCCGTTTTATGGAAAGTCTTCCCAGTGGCACTGAAAACGGTAAATACATTTGTTCTTGATTCCGTGGCTGCCCAGTGGGAACGCACTTGAATGTAAGCTGCTTGCTGCTGGCTCACGCGTGATGCGACATTTCCACGACTACAGTCAGCTGTCCAGCTTCTGCTCCCAGGTCAGGTCAGCTCCGGTCCTGTCATTACTGGAACAGCTGGAGAAGGGCAGCACCAGCTGTGCGTGGCTAATGATACACAGTGACATGTAAACAGATGAGAGGGACGGACCCTGGCAGACCAGAGCACAAAGGTTAGGCCAAAGTGGAGAGGAGCTGGCCAGGTGTTTGGGTGGCTGAGAATCAAATGGAGACTGAAGGTCTGTCCATTGTCTACACCATTTGTACTTATGGGCCGCAGGGGGGCAGGAGCCAGTCCCATTGGAGGTGGGGTACACCATGGATCAATCACAGACGGACAACCATTCATGTTCACACTCACACCTAAGGGCAATTTAGAGTTACCAATGAACCTAACCTGTTTGTCTTTGGACCGTGAGAGAGAGCCAGAGTACCCTGAGAAAACCCGGGAACGGCACACACAAAGACCCCCGGTTCAAACCACGAACCTGCCGGCCAGAGGATTTGAACCTGGAACCTTCCTGCTGTGAGGCAACAGGGCTAACAGGGCTAACCACTGCTAAACTAAAGATATATAGTTTTTCTGATTAGATGCGGCACCACTGAGGGTTTTAGAGGGCCTAAATTTGTATCATCATCAAGATTTCAGAGAAGGAATGGCGGACTCCGCCACTAGATAGAATCTACCATAGTGATTGATAATTACTGAAAGTAAATCTGTTGAGAAAACTTAGTTGGCAATAAACCTGATTCTGATTTGATATTCAGACCAGACTAAAGTGTTGTAACAGTATAATCTCCATCTCTCTCCTCTCCAGGTTCTCAGTGATGTTCTGTTGGACCTGTACCGAGCTCTAAAGTGGGTAGTTCACTCCGACCCGGATGATGTTGCCGTCCTCCATGCTCAGCTTGCTCTGGATGAGCTTGATGACATAATGAGGAAGTTCATCTTCCCTGAGCAGAGGCTGGAGAAGAAGATCGTTGTCCTGCCATAGAGCTCAAATGTTATTTCTGAGGGGAACTCCTTCATAGTTTGGACTTCTAGAGGACTTTGTTTATGTGTACTGCGTATATCAAGTCTTTCCTTAGAAAAAGGAACCCTACATCATCTCTACAGTACCATCAACAACCCACTTCCAAAATAAAGTTTTAAACGCACATAACGTACTGTTTCTATTGAAAGCACCACTGTTTTCCCAGTATGTAGCGGCAAATTTAAGCCTTGGATGGAGGAAAAGAATTGAGAGGGCAGGAAGGGGCAAATTAACAGACAATGGCAACAGCAAGGACAAAACCAAAAGAATAACTACACCTTCAATGCTGACAGTAAAGGAATGATCACAGAAGTGGAGGAGGAATGAGGGTTACTGCGCGCTGCTGTTAAAAGCGACAGTAAGTTTAGAATTAGTTTAGTCGAGGAGGCCAATAAGCTTTCTAAATCAACCCAGTTAGCAAGACGATGTGGATGATGACCGCTCAGTCCACAGGGTGATGTTAGGAGAAGAAGAAACTAAAACAGCGATACAGCTGCAGAGGTGTAGAGCTGAAAATCAGGTGGTGTAAGAGAAAGACAGAATGGACACTTCACACCAGTGACAAAGAAAAAGAAAAATGCCTGTTAAAAAGGAACAGTCCACCGCTGCTCTTTTTACAGGTGCAAAGTGTTTATTCTCACTTGGTCACTAACGTCATGTTGGACAGAGGCTGCATGTTTTTGAAATCAATTATTTTCACTCCTAATGTCCAGAGTAAGAGATCAAATATCACATGTTTAAGGTTAACAGTTGCACAGATCTTTCAGAATGTTTCTGCCTTGTGTGAGACGTACAAAACCAAAAAACTCATATTTTGGTTGGATTTCAAGCTTAAAGAGGAATTGCTGATTTATGTGTCGAAGTCCATTTACTGGTCATTGTGAATACTGTTCTACTTGAAATAGATCTATACTAATAGTGGAAATAGATCTGTAATGTGGGCAAGTTTCATTCAAAAAATGTTATTCAAAACTTAAAACCAGGAACTTCAGACTGTGGCAGTTTAAGTGCTGTCAGGATGTTTAGCTGGGTCAGTAAGTGAACTATGGGATGCAAGAAAATGAGAATGCTACATCTGAGTAGTGCTGTGCTGAGAAATAAAGAGGGAATTTCTAAATAAAACAGTTTATGATTGGGATGAGGCAGTCAAGGAGACATGATAGTTACTGAGATGCATGTGGGAAAACATTCCACTGTAGGTGAAGCGATGTTCTATCTCTTTGAGTCAAGTACAGAACAAAGTCTAGGGTTTAACAAGCTGTTACACTAAATCTGACGGTGTAGTTACTCCGGTTGTCTACAACTAAACTAAACTCAGACTTGAAAGATGGGGTTCCATCTTTACGTCTTTGAAAACATGTTAGCAAGCAAACAATTTCCTCTTTATTTCTTCTTTGACACAACACTTCGGTCAAGTTGAGACTGGATAACTGTGAGACTACTCCATGTGAACAAGGTCAAATGACCAGCAATGAGACATTCCTCTTTTTGTTTCATCTAGTAGGCTGTTGTATGAGGCGTGACCCTCTCTGCCTCTCTGTGTGAACATACAGCCAGCAAACATAAGGAGCTTCAGCCTTGTTTGCAATCCATGGATGTTTCCCCCCAATACGGAGTCAAGGTGTCTCTCTGGCAGGCGGTGTAGCGACGCAGGCTCTTTCATCATGGTGGCAGATTTAGGCCTTTCCACAGCAAACTATGGCTTTAAGTCACACCTGTGTTTACTCTGGAGGTTCTGTATTTTCCTGTCAGCGGTCACCGGTGCTCAAATAACCCGCTGAGAGGTTTTTAACAGGGTCAGGAAGATATGTCTGCCAAAGTCTAATGCGTCATTTGCATGTTGCATAGTGAATTTCTGTTGAATTAAGGACAACTGTATTTGAACTGATCTCTCAATGGTGAGGAGAAATGATTACAGCGACACCTGGTTCTATGTACACATGGACGCCTGACTTGTTTAAGGACAGACTTGGAAGAATAGTAAATCTATCCTTATACTGCGGTTTGTTTCCACTATCTTTCTGAATTCATATAAATCAACTGTTCTTTGAATGGGGAGAAACACCAAAACTAGAAGCTTTAAACCTACAGTCAGTGCTTTTGGTTTCGCAGTATTAGCACCCTGAATCCCCAGATGACTATGTGAAATGTAAAGATGCAAATTCATAGTCAGCGACACCAGAATAAGTTTTGTTTGGGTGGGGGTGGGCGGCATCCAGCTTTGGATGACCGTAGCACCAGACGGTTGTCAGAGGCACACCTGTGTCACACAATGTATTTTCTGCTAAAAACCACATTTTGTTCGTTAAATACCAACAATTTCTACTTACTAATGAATTAAACTTCAAGATGTGGAAAGGAAATAAACGTATCAGCTTTACCCTTTAACCTCCTCACCAAGAAAAAAGCAGTGAAAAAATGTATTCTTTATATATTTTATTTCCTTGGGGCACTAATTACAAAAATCTATGTTTTTTTATGAACAGACCCCACATTTTTTTAAATATTGGCCTCTACCAAACGGTTGAGATGTCGTAAGTAAAACATGTTTTCAGTAAGATATAGTGAGTCAAAATGTGCTCTACCACATGGCTGAGCAGAAGGTTAAAAGGTTAAGTAACCGTTAAATAAAAGTATCAGCAAGACCCAGCGGAGCTTCCCAGCATGCTTTGAGACAATGGATGTATGGTAAGTAAACTTGGGTTGTGTGTGTTGTGTTACATTCTTGTTGCTGTTATGAGACAGCCCCCAGAGCTCCAGGGATAACTTTATTTTAAAGATAGGAATAGTTATAGTAACAGGAGAACTTTTTAGAAGCACTGTTTATTCAACATTTGAGTTCCGTGTACTCAAGTTCACTGCCATGACACGAGTTCAGCTTTAACTACTTAAAAATAAAGATCTACTTGGAAATATGGGGAAATCGGTTTCCTAGCTTTTTTAAGTCATTGCTTACAATTTACAGTGTATGATTATCAGCATTTGGTCACATCTTCTCATCCACGTCATGTCGTCGTATGTCATCTCTCCCTGTTGTCATCATTTCTCTCACTGCTCCTGTGTGCTATTCTGCATCTAAACTGGACAAAATCAGTCCGAAAATTCCATTTATTTCCTGTATATGTCCAAGTAACTGAAAGAATGTTGACACCCGACTATGTCTCTGCTTGAAATTGGAATCAGCTGTGCTCAGTCTATTTTATAAAACTTACAGTAAATCAGCTACTGTTCATTCAAAAATCCTCATCAGCTGTTTCAATATAGCTTTTAAGCTGCATTTGTTGCAGAAGCAGATGCTTTATACAATATCTATGGTTTGAACACTAGCTTTTCATTTCTGGCATGCTGTGTACAAGCATTTGAAAATAAGACAACAAATATCCATAACTTAGGTATTAGGTACAGTAAGCTTCTATGAAAAGACAATTTAAGCATTTTAGAAACACAAGTTAATTACTGTATATAACAACTGAATAATTCTATCAATCAATCTATGCAAGAAGAAGCAGACAGGATGTTCAGTACTCCCCTCCATTTTCTGTGTAAGGGGCAGCCCCAGCACCTGCTGGACTCACATCCACCTGTATCATAAACAGTTTGTCAAGTCAGGAGCTGCAAGAACAGAAGAAGCACAAATCAAACAATGAGCAGCAATTAAAAAACCAATTCAAACTGCATTAAATAGATGCAGTCCCTCATACGAGGCTCTCTGACCCATCAGCCTTATCTGCTAACGGACATGGAGAGGTCTAGTTAAAGGCAGTGGACGCTGGTTCTGCCTTCCCATGTTTGAACACAAAAGAATTTGGATTAGGAAAGGGCCAATGACAAGCTGGGCAACCATACTAGGATCCATGAAGAAGAATTGAGTTTACTTTGTTCAGCTTGTGGCAGTACTATGCTGAGGTGTTTGCTTTAATTCTGAAGAGAAAACCTCTGGACAGGATGTGGGATCATCCAATTAGCTGTGTAGAAGTGTATTTCTGTAGATACACCGCTTGAGCGATGGTACTGTCAAGTTGCATAATGGGAAGTGTGATCTTAAGGGCTAAAACCAAGGACATCTCTCTCATCTGTGCTGCTTTGATTTTGACCATTCTTTTTTTAATACAACTATTAGAGAATGCAGTATTAACTCAGTGAAGTAGAGAACTCCTTTAAGGCCATTTTTTTTCCATTTTCAACCATGGTTACCTGTTAAGTGAGTGTTTGTATCTTTGATAGTCTGGCCTGACACCTGTACTGTGGTCATCTGTGGTTAGTTTTGCCCTCTTTTTTCCTGCTGAGAGAGAGGGACGGAGGGAATGCTGAAGCCTCAGTCTCTTTGACTGCTGAAGCCATGAGAGGTCTATTACAGTAATTACTCTTTTTCACCATGTGTCACAGTCAGCCAGAGAGGATAATGTAGAGAGGAGTGGAAGAAAGAGTATAAATGTAGAGTAGTGAGAAAATTTGGCCTTATTTCCTCAGAATTTGTTTTAGGTGATGTGCATTCTATAACCTGGCTTAAATGAAATGTGTTTGAGTGGCTTTGGCAGCTGTGTATTGATTCTCAGGGGCGTACTGCAGTTTGTCTCAGGCTGCCAACCCAGCCACGGTTGTGGAACCTGCAGGACGTCAGCAGCTCCTCTCAGAGCAGAAGAGGAGAGGGAGGGAGGGTAGATAAATAGGCTCATAAAGGATGCTTTGAGTGAGGCGGAGAGGTGGAGAGGAGAGGGGGCTCCGGTCAAACAGTCCACAGGCTTGTTGGAGGCTGCTGGCTGCATTGCAGAGAGTTAAAGAGCTAGCTGGGGTGTCCAGGGAGGGGAGAGGCAAGGAGGGTGGGGGGGATTAAAGGAGACAGAGAGAGGAGCTGTGGAGTAGCGCTCAGTAGTGTCGGTCTGCCAGCCAGCCAACCAGGAGGGACAGTGTGACAGAGGAAGAGAGGGGGAGAAGGATTTGGGCTCTGCTGCAAACAGGGGAGACGAGTTTATACTGCAGCGCAGGACAGAGGAAGAGGAGGTGAGGAAACCTTGGGATGATTCATAGCAGGGAGCAAAGACTTGAGGACAATACCAAGGATGAGCTTTCCAATTTTGCCCTCAATCTTCGCCATCGTCATCACTTCGGCCCCATGCTCATCGTGGTAATCAGGAGCCAGAATGGAGAGCACCAGAGGCACAGAACAGAGTAGCTGCTGCCCCCAACTTGTGATCTACAGATGTAAGACTGCACCAGCATCAGCTGCTGGCTGAGCACCTCTGATCACATCTCAGCTGGGGGGCTTCATGCCCTGGGACAGTCCTGGAAGATAGAGGGAGGAGGTGGTAGAGGAGGAGGAGCAGGCAGCAGGGAGGCTGGGTCAGAGAGGGTAGTGGTCTAAGCTGCCTGCTGTATTTTTGGATGTGGGATCTCCTGAATTAAGTGGGTAAGCTGGAATAGAGATGTAGTGTGAGCTGGTGGAAGGAGGGGGACAGAACAAGGAGAGTGCTGTGCAGAGGAGAGGAGAGGGCTGGACGTCCCAGCTTGACGGACGGACCAAGCGGACGGAGATCTGGGGGGAGTCCTTGGGGGGAGACGAAGACACAGGGTCCACTGGATCAGGAAGGTAAGGTCTTTGATAATGTTTTGCATTAAGAGACTATGTTGTAGTGCCCCCACTAGGACAGGCAGATAACATAAATCAGTCTTTGGCTAGTCCTCCATTCCTCTAAGAGGTAGTTAGCATTTAAACTTGGGTTTAGGATGAAGAGATTCACCAGATTATCTACGCTAAGGTCTGATATGAGTGATGCCTCAGGTTTGCTGGGCAGATGTGAAGGTTGAATGAATTAGATTATTCACAGGTGAGAACAAACATGTTCTACAGACACTAAAAGTATGTGGAAAGTTTGTGAAAAACTGGAATAAGCAACAGTAAAGCTGAGCCATATAATGTCAGACAAAGAGTTGAGTATGTTGGCACTGTGGTGAATGTGTTTGCTATATGAGGTAGAGAAAATATTTTTTCCTGCCTTCCTGTGTGTGTGTGTGTGTGTGTGTGTGTGTGTCCATGTGTGAGTGAATGAGTCAGTCAACTAACGACTTGAACGGGACTAAGGAGATTTAGAAGTGCTGCTCTTTTATTCTTGAAGTTGTTTAAGGACTTGGTGTGTGCGTATGTACGTGCTGCTTTTCCCCACTGTGGAGGCAGACAGCGACCGTTAGGAAACAGTTACAGGAACACTGAAGGCTTCTGGAGACTCCAACGAAAACGCTGGCTTGTTTGATTTTCCATGGCATCATCGCCACGCCAGACCTGTCTGCTGTGGTGGCTTTTTATACAAAGTCTGCCGGTATTTGACAGGGTACTTGTATACAGAGAGACCTCGTGTGAAGCAGATCCACAATGCATTCTCATCCAGTCAAGAGGGCAGTTAAGTGATACCATTCAGCCGACAGGTATCATGAGATAATAAACTACAAGTAATGCAATTAAAGCAGCACTATAACTTTTCTTGCTCTTTCAAATGAAAAATTTAATTCATAAGAAATAAAATACACCTTTTGCTCTTTGCAGGACACTCAAGGGGTCAAGCTGCTGCAGCTTTACTTGGTCTGGTATGACCAGTAGCTTCTGGTGGCTAATGTTAGCTACTTTTATAAAGTGGTTTAGCCATAAAACTATATAGGCCTGCAGCTTTGTTTTTTCAGTCTCATCACTCTCATTCACATTGTGCCCAGCAGCAGACAGCTGTTGAGAGGAAAAGCTCTGATAAACACTATTCACCCAACACAAATCAGCACACAGACAAAGATGACAACTAGCAGGTGAACATAATGGAGCATTTGGCAGCTAAAGAGCCAGATATTTTTGACTTTATCATTCGCCCTTGACTCTAAATTCATGTTAATCTTGCTCTGTGTCCTATCCCAGTTTCCTATCGTGCTGAACACATCAACTGTGATTCATTAGTCTCACTCAAACGTCAAGAGCCACATCAAGGGCTCCTAGTGGTGGCCTTCTTCATTCTACACCCAGTACAAATATTTTGAACAAAAGAGGACACATGTTGACTAATGTTCTGTTCTAATAGTCTGGCCAGTAGTGGGTCTGGGGTGGTGCTGGAGGATAATACAGCTAATTTCATGACCAGATGTTTTACTCTCAGTTTAACACAGACTGAATTATATTGGCCTCGCCGTATTTAGGACCTATGATGAATATTGAGATGTATGCCTTTAGGTGGTTCAAGGTGGATAACTCTGTATCACATGTTAAAGGACTGTTAAACTGAGCTGCTCCCCACCAAATATGAATGGATGGCCACAGGCTACTTTAGGCCCATTTCAGCAGCAGGTAGTGTGAAATGACTCGCCATCAGACAGACCACACTCCTCAGAGGGAGGCACTGAGAGAGCCCTCTACTGGCAAATGATTCTGTTTAACCACGTTTCACACATTAACAGTTGATTATCATATCATAACAGCACTGTCCAGCCACGACCCAGACTGATACTGTTGATGACAGAACTCACATTAGCAGATGTTCAGGCTGTTGGGAGCTGTTGTGATTCATCACATATTGAAGTTTGTTCATGCAGGGAAAATGATCCTGCAGAGTCTGTCCTCCCCTCAGTCTGTTCACCTGGACACTCAGACATCATAATTCCCTTCTTGGGTGCTCACCAACCCCCTACCTTCCCACTGAGCATACCTCTAAAGAGACAATAAACTCCTCTGCGTTAAATGTGAGCTCTGGACACCTGTACACAGACAGGTGCACGTAGGCCACTCAGTAATGATGAGTGAAAATGATCAAATTGGTTTTTAAATCAAATTCTATTTCTTTTAGATATATTTCTAAATGAAATTTAATGTATTTAACATATTTTCACTTCAATAAAAATAGGTTTAATAAAGTCTAAAGAAGGTAATACATAACAAACATGTGAAATAAAGTGTGGATAAAAGACTTGATGGAGACTATTTGTAACCAAGCTGGCCTGCAGAGACTTATCACCAATAATGCACTTCCCCTTATTTCAGTTTGTTGTTGTCTTCCAGCTTTGGAACTGCAGCTTTACTGTTTTGGTTCTCTCAAAACAATGCAGTTTTACATTTGTAAAGTACAAACAGCACTACAATGAATCACAGCAAATATCCCAGGATGTGAGATGATGTACTGAGTGTGCTTCCTAAGGTACTGAGTGTGCTTCCTAAGGTACTGAGCGAGCTTCCTAAGGTACTGAGTGAGCTTCCTAAGGTACTGAGTGAGCTTCCTAAGGTACTGAGTGTGCTTCCTAAGGTACTGAGTGAGCTTCCTAAGGTACTGAGTGTGCTTCCTAAGGTACTGAGTGTGCTGAGTGCATGTTACTGTTCAATAACACTGTCTGTCTCCTTCATGTCCTGTTCCCTAACTTCCCTCCCTCTTTCTCACGCTTCAACCAAACAATTTTCTCTACCCCTCCCTTCCCCCTTCTACCTCAGCTGGGTAAAAGTCCCTGTCCCAACGCCAAAACCATCATTCAGTAACAACTCCCCACTTCCTCACCTGGACTCCCAGCCCACTAAGTCAGATGGCCCAGATGCAGAAAATCCTTGTCATGTGACACTGCCATGCCTGGGCCACATGACTTTTACCTGGTGCTAATGACCTCTGGATTGATTTCTTCCTATACCGTTTTTTTTCCTTGGCTTTTTTTGAACCTGCGTAATATGAAATTAAGAAGCTTTTCTGACATACATGGATCCCACTCTGGCCCTGGACATAGACTTGGACCACATGTACACAGGCCAGGTGAATGTGGTCAGTATCTCTACAAAGTCATTCAGCTTCAGGTTTTACTTACTATTACACTGTGAGTTCTGTAAAACTGGTAGATATTTCATGTTTACCACACTGACAGTGTTTTTCCAGAGGGATTTTTTTTTTTACATTTAATCTTTCACAATTTTGCTGATGTATCATTTCATGAGGTTTGGTTTCTGTAGAGCAGGGGGGTCAAACTCAATCAAAGAAGGGGCCAAAATTTAAAACACAGTCTAAGTCACGAGTCTAAAAGTGACTATTCTATTATAGTATATTATATAATAATATATATTTTATTCAGAAATATGAATTTAAATAGCCAAACTCCAACAACTTTTCCTCAATACAATTTTTAATTCTTTTTTTCTTTTTTGTACTTATCCTCATGTTTTGTCTCATAGTGTCGTCTTATATTTATATTCTTTAATTACGGCCACATCAGCTCCACAAACAGGACACACAGGTTCACCTCCAATAGACAAACAGGTAAAACTCTGCTGAGAGTCTGTGTTCAAAGTCCACTTTTCCTTTAGCCATTTATTTTAGGGGGGGCTGAACAGTACAGGTCTTGACTAGCGCGGCAGCTGTCCAGTGCAATGTGGGACGTTGAAGTTACTGCCATTGTCCCCATTGACATAGACAAAACACATCCTTTCTGAAGTCAGACACAAGCTAGATTGTGCCTCCAGACAGCATTATCTACCATTTATTCAATTCTGCCTCACTGTGCTGATCAGAGGAATTCATTCAACCAACCAACCAACCAATAATCAGCAATATGGCAATAATGAATATATGAAATGTTCCAGGGAAGAAGCCAAGTTAGTAACAGACATTGAAGGGACATGAAGCATAGAGATGGAGAGGAAGAGGAGGAGAGAGGAGCCCAGTGCATCATGGGAGTCCCCCAGCAGTCTGAGCCTATAGCAGCATAACTAGGGGTTGGTCCAAGGCCTGATCCAGACCTGAACTATAGGCTTTATCACAAAGGAAGGTTTTTAGTCTACTCTTAAATGTAGAGAGGGTGTCTGCCCCCCCGAACCCAGACTGGAAGGAGGTTCCACAGGAGAGGAGCCTGATAGTTGAAAGCTCTGGCTCCATCACTACTTTAGAGGACTTTAGGAACCACCAGTAGACCTGCAGTCTGGGAGCACAGTGCTCTAGTGGGGTAGTACGGTACTATGAGCTCTTTAAGATATGATGGAGCCTGAACATTAAGAACCTTGTAGGTGAGGAGAAGGATTTTAAACTCTATTCTAGATTTTACTGGAAGCCAATGAAGAGAAGCCAGTACAGGAGAAATGTGGTCTCTTCTCTTCTCTTAGTTAGCATATATATAAGAAACCTTTAGTTTTGATCACTTTTATTGGAAAGAGACAGGTGGACAGTACACTTTTCCTTGTAGTGCATGGCAATCAACAGTCATATTTGAGAATCCAACATTCATCCTGTAAAACACCAAGTTGCTATTTTGCTGCAGTCAGGAAAGCCCAGCAGATGTCACCTTGGGGCTAATTGCGACTGTCCCCCCTTCCCAGGCTAATCCCAGCTCCCCTCTCACCAACAACCCCCTTTGGTGACTGTGACCCTCTAATCAAGCAGTCGATGTTCCTGTCTGCTTGTTATGTGGCCTGTGGCCCCAGGGCATTCAAACCACGCTGCCTTGTCCTGCTGGTATAATCCACCATGGATCACATGTTGGGCACCTCTTTTCTCTGCAGCCTTCAGTGGCCAAATGGGATCCATATACATATCAAAAGGACACACTATATGACCTTATAGCACTCTTTCTGCCAAAGAAATAGTCCCTATTGTTGACGGTGCGTTGTGTCGATTATTCAGGGTACAGTGTTTGTTACATTCTGAGATCTTTTAAATACTATTTTCAATGTCTTGAACATTGCAAACTAAATGACACCTTATTTGTACTGAGGTGAAAACAGAGATCTCAGAGACAGATATCTTAAAACCTGAGCAAAGTAAAGGAGATAATAAAACCAATTCTTATTTGAGTAAGCCATTTGTTGTCCCAAACCTCTGAAGATTGCACAGAACCTCCTGAACATTTTAGGTTTCATATTTTACTTAATGTGTATGTTTTTTTTTTCAAATCATCAACTGACTGACTGACTCTTATTCAGAATGAAACTGAGTGCAACAATGTTATTAACTATAATACCAATATTACCAGAATAACAAATACATAAGAGAGAAAGGAGAGGATTGAGATTTTTGAGAAAATAGAACTGTCAGTGGAAAGTTCTAGTTTAGAGATGAGCCTAAAGAACATCTACATGATAGAGGTTACACATAAAAAACAATGCTGGAGAATGTGTCCCAAAACTTCGATTTACAGAAGTCCCCTTTCTGTCAGTACCTGAGTATCACACAGACAGATTCTCCTGGAAAGCCTGCCTTCCATGTAGAAGGAGATCTGCTGAGAAAGTGTGATTCACTAGCAGGATGTAAATCTGTACATTCACCAAGAGAGGCAGATAAACCTGTCTGTGCCTGTGTGTTCCACAGAGCTGAATATAATAATATAAATATCAGTCTGTCTGCATGGGCCTGGCCAGGTGGGGTGGGGGAAAGAGGTAATTTCATGAATGAAAGGACAGAATTGTTCCTTCGTTCTGACTGGTCCTGAGTGCTGGCCAAACCTCAGCTGGCCTTTAATTAGAGCTATTAACTCAGAGAGAGCGAACAAGGGAGCGCCAAAGGGGCTGATGGGAGGAGGGGTGAGGGGAGAGGAAGGCAGTAGGAGGATGAAAGAGAGAAGAACTGACAGGCTGTTGGTCTTCAATGTAGGTTCTTAAAGATGTGGCAGATGCGGAGACAGTAGTAGTGACAGTGATAATATTAGCAGTAACGGTTCAGTAGCAGTGTTTCTTACAGCTACAGCAGCAGCAACAGTACTAGCAGTAGAAGCATTAGTAGTAGTCAGTTTAGTGGTATTACTACAGCAGCCACACTAATGGTAATAGCAGAAGGTTTAGTGGTGTAATAGTAGTACTAATAGCATCAACAACAGTAGTAGTAATGCTAATAAGGAGCAGCTGTAGCAGTAACAGTGTTTCTATTATTATTATTATCATATTAGCTGTTGGAGTAGTACTACTAATTGCAGCAGGAGCTTAGTAGTAATAGTAATACTAGAAGTAGAAGTTTCCGGCACTGTGTCTCCACCATGATGTCAGTAACTTATGCTGGTGTATTTTCAGCTTCTGATGGCTGAGAGGTTTTACAGGGGGAAAAAACAGGAAATGGCACTTGTGTCAACTAATGAGGAGCTACAGGCTCTCTCTCTGTCGGAGCCTTCAGTAGGACTCCAGAGTGCAGAGGCCCCGCTCTGGCTCCCCTGACGTCACCTGTGTTGATGCTGCCTCTTTCATGTGCTGAAGAACATGCTGAAGCTCCTCATCTGTGTTCTTCTATACATGTATTTAAGAAGCAAATGATGTGCAATGCTCAGAAACATTACAATTAATACCTTCGAGTCAAATTTGATCACAGATTAGCCAGTTTTACTCCAGTAAACCCACTTTAACCCCCTGATTGTCACATCCACCTCCTCCACCTCCAGATGCCCTCTCGCTGCAAGAATGCGCTGAACATCGTGGTCACCACCCTTTTTGCTGCGGTGGTCCTCTTCACCATCCTGCTGGCCTACGTCACAGGTTGTGAACTTCAATGATACACACATAGAGACACATGCACGTGACACAAAAAAACAAAGTGATCGTGTTTTTTTAAAACTTGTTTCCATTGTGTGTGTTTTTTTTAATAAAGGCTACCAGTTCATCCACACTGAACAGCACCACCTCTCCTTCGGCCTCTATGGTGCTTTCCTCTCCCTCCACCTCTTCCTTCAGAGCCTTTTCGCTTTCCTGGAGCATCGGCGGATGAGAAGCCCCGCCCGGCCTCAGCACCTCCGTCGTTCCGTGGCCCTCTGCATCGCCGCCTTCCAGGAGGACCCTGACTACCTGAGGAAGTGCCTGCGCAGCATCCGCAGAATCTCATTCCCCGGCCTAAAGGTGGTGCTGGTGGTGGACGGCAACCGGCCCGAGGACCGATATATGATGGACATTTTCCAGGAGGTGATGGGTGGAGCTGACCAGGCTGGCAGTATGGTGTGGAAGGGGAACTACCACAGTGATGGGAGTGGAGGAGGAGGTGTTGGAGGTGGTGGGAGAAGAACAGTGCACATGGAGGAAGCAGCAAGAGTGGCTCGACTTGTCAGAAGCTGCCGCTACTCCTGTGTCATGCAGGAGTGGGGTGGGAAAAGAGAGGTGATGTACACTGCCTTTAAAGCACTGGGGGACAGCGTGGATTATGTGCAGGTGAGGGCCACAGATACAGAAAGTGCTGTGCATATATCTCTGTGTTGAAAGAGTACAGAAAAGAATTAGGACCAAGTGAAACAATATTTTAGATGTAGAGTTGAAAGCCATAGGTTCTAATATCTTTTCCGATATTCTCCCATGCATCCTCTTCTGTGTTCGATGGCATGCAGGTGTATTCCCTTCGATTTCCTCTGCTCAGCGTGTGTCAGACATATTTGCTGTTTGGCGCTTGATACACGAGTAAATGGCACTGCAACTACTTTGATGCAACACTGCAAACTTTGACAGCCAATATTTAACAATGAAAGTGAAATTAGAAAGTCACTGCCCTTCCACGCATAACTTTGAGAAACCTGTGTGCTCCATGTGTGTCACAGTTGATGCACTAGAGGACTTCTCCTCTAGTGCCACTTCATCACAGCGACAATGTTGACTTTCTGGTCTAATTTGAACCGTCTTGTCTGGGTTTACTTTGTTTTGTAAAGAACTTTGTAACATTGTAACATAGAAAAGTGCTATATGATTAAAGTTATCATTATTATTATTATGGTGGTTCTAAATGATGGTAGTTCTTAGTTCTTAAATAGTAGAGGTAATTTCATGGCAAGCCACCCAATAGTTGAGATACTTCAGTGTGTACAAAAGTGGTGACAGACAGACCAGCATTGCCAGCCCTAAATCCATGAAACAACAACTCAGTCAAAAATTAATCTCAGAGTTTAAATCTGTATTCTAAAAACATGAGTTCAAAATTCAGAAAATAAAGCCAGAATTATCAGCACCCAAATATACATACAGTACATACATGCATACTTTTTGTCATGGCTTCAGTCTTCTTCCATAAAGGTGACAAAATCAACACTGAAAGAATGAAGGAACTCTTTCTCTCAAAGTTCATCCTGCTGCAGGAATCCTCCTGTAATCTGTGTAGCAAGATAAAATCAACTCTCTGCCCCAGTTGTATGTGTGTGTGTGTGTGTGTGTGTGTGTGTGTGTGTGTGTGTGTGTGTGTGTGTGTGTGTGTGTGTGTGTGTGTATATATATATATATATATATATATATATATATATATATATATATATATATATATATATATATATATATATATATATATATATATATATATATATATATATATATATATACATATATATATATATATATATATATAAAATCCTGATCAGGTACAACAGTTTTTTGGCTCATTATATAGTACTGCCGTAATAAAAGCTTGTTATACTGCCATGTCACTGGTGTATACCTTTTGGTCTTATATAGTTTTTAGCTGCTATTAAAAGGACACCTGTCAATTCCCACTGTTCTGTTTACTGCAGTGGCTTCAGAGTATTTCCATCTCCTAGAAAGTTTTCTTATATTAAGTTAACAACAGATTTGGTCCCACACAAAAACATTTCAACCAATAAAACTGTGAACATACTGTGTGTGTAACAGGCCATCAGTGGAGGCCATTCATATACATCTGCACACTCCAACCAGATATCATGTAACGATATTTACCTTGCTGCTGTGCTGGTGCATACTGATGTCAACATTCTGTTGAATAAAATTAATTTTAAGCAGGAAACCAAACATTACTTACATGCTCTAAATGCTTATGCTGTATTTGTAAGTTGTATGTTACAGAAATACCAGTACCATTGTGTTTGTTAAGACTAGTGGTTAAACTGTACAATAAGGTACCATGTGCCTTATGTTGAACAGCCAACGCACTCTTCATGGCCAGTGCAGCTGTTGCATGAACTCTGCATCCTTGCTATGGGCCATAGGTCATATCCACAGCTGACCCAGTTCTGTGCAGTTACACTGAACCAGCTGGGCTCTCTGTCAGCAGCCTCTCATTTCTCCCCTGAATTTGAGCAATAATACTCAATGCTCTGCAACACCTGCAGGCTTCATTTAACCAATGGCTGTACCTTTTTGAATATTGTACCCGGTGTGTTTGTTTTTCAGGTGTGTGACTCGGACACAGTTCTAGACCCAGCATGTACCATAGAAATGCTAAAGATCCTTGAGGAAGATCCAATGGTGGGGGGGGTCGGTGGAGATGTGCAGGTAAAACACAAAACTCATTTGTCAGTATAATGAAGGCCCAAAGCTAAAATGTTTGACTTAAAAGTCAGCTTACAAACTGTGGGGCCACCAAGAGAGGTGACTGAGAGCTCACTACAAGATGCTGTAAAAATGAGATTAACCCATAGAAACTTCCTTTCTTTGTTCTTTTCTGAACCCATTTGTCGTCCAGATCCTGAACAAGTATGACTCGTGGATCTCCTTCCTCAGCAGTGTGCGCTACTGGATGGCCTTCAACATCGAACGGGCCTGCCAGTCCTACTTTGGATGTGTCCAGTGTATCAGTGGACCTCTGGGGATGTACAGAAACTCCTTGCTCCAGCGCTTTCTAGAGCCCTGGTACCACCAGACCTTCCTAGGCTCTAAGTGCAGCTTCGGTGATGACCGCCACCTCACCAATCGGGTGCTCAGCTTTGGCTACAAGACAAAATTCACAGCACGATCGCAGTGCCAGACTGAGACGCCGACCCAGTATCTGCGCTGGCTCAACCAGCAGACTCGATGGAGCAAATCTTACTTTCGCGAGTGGCTCTACAACGCCCTGTGGTTCCACAAGCACAGCCTCTGGATGACCTATGAGTCTGTGGTCACCGGCTTCTTCCCCTTCTTCTTGGTTGCCACAGTCATCCATCTCTTCTACCGTGGAAGGCTGTGGAACATCTTGCTCTTCTTATTAACAGTCCAGCTGGTTGGGATGGTGAAGGCCACCTACGCCTGTTTCCTGCGTGGCAGTCTGGTCATGATCTTCATGTCACTCTACTCTCTGCTCTACATGTCCAGCTTGCTCCCTGCCAAAATATTTGCCTTGCTCACCATCAACAAGGCTGGATGGGGCACTTCAGGCCGCAGGAAAATCGTGATCAACTTCATCGGTGCTGTGCCTGTCACAGTGTGGGCTGTAGTGCTGCTTGGAGGTGTGGTGTATACAATCTACTGTGAAACACAGGAACCATTCAGTGAGACAGAGAAAGCCTTGTTGATAGCAGGGACGATACTATATGCCTGCTACTGGCTCATTCTGCTAGTGCTTTACCTGGCAATCGTAGCCAAGCGATGTAACAAGAGGGAAGAGCAGTATCACCTGCCATATGCAGAGGCATAAACCTGTTATCAGAGAGAGTCGTGGGACATTTTTGCCGGGTTTCACTGCGGTATGATTCTAGCATGGTCTGCTTTGACCCTGTGAACTGCTCGATTGATAAGCTGTGAACCGGGAACACACCTACATCTTCATCACTGGTGCTAAAAAGGTGTGAATATGAATCTGAGCAGCAGGAATCTAATCCAGTTGGGTCAGACTCTGCAATGACTGGGTCCAATGACAACTCTCCCATTTACATCATGCTCAGTGGTGCTTCATACTGTAATAGTGACATGCTCAGAGGAATATTAGGTAGTTTATTGGCACGGGTTTGCTGTAAAACTGTGGCACAAGAATGCAGTACATTGCTTTTAATGATTATAAAGAAAAAGGACAAATTAGGACATAAAGGTCTTACTGACTGGTTGGTCAGTTTTTCCTGTCCTTTATGTTAATAATGATGAGAATGGATAAAATGTGACAGAACTGGGCTTCTATAATAAATAACAAATAAAATAGATTCTCTCAAATTAGTCAAAGAACCTCTATTTCAGATAAGGTGAAAACCTCAGGAGGATTTAGAGATTCAAGTGTATCTTAAAGGGTTCCAGGCGCTCTACAAAGCATATTATAGAAGAGGTGCAATTGCTTGTAGAGTCAAGTTTAAACAGACAATTTGAAAATGATGACCATACGAGTTAAAGATGGGTCAACTTGAGTGTAAACATGTGTTGACATAGCTCTTTATGAGTCCACTTCATAGAAGTACAGACAAGAGAAAAGAGCACAGAGTCCTTGGTGAGTTCGTAGTCAGAGGTGATACACAAGCACAGCCATTCTGCTTGTGCATGAGCTCCCAGGTAGTTACAGCTGAGTGTAGGTTAGGATTTTTACAAGTCTGTCTTAATGCAATACTCACATGCCATATGTACACTGAAAGACTTATTGCCTGCTGTAATCAGTCTGATATCTTTTTAATGCATCTCGTAAGCATTTCGGTAGGAAATCTGCATCGGTCAGTCTGATGCTGAACATTAGAACGCAAAATTCCAATGTTCAAAAAGAGGTATGTTACTAATTATTCAGCACCAAAGTAATGTGTTACATTACATGCCTTAAATCAACTCTAAATCATTTACACCCATACATTGCATCTTTTGTATTTAACAGAAAGTGAGACTACGGTTTCCTGAAAGTAGTCACGACATGTAAATAAGACAAGTTTGGAATCATTGGGATACTTGTCCCACATCTCGTTACGTTAAGAACGTATTGCTTGGCAGCCATGTGGATGGGAGGGTTGATTACAGCAACCAATAACTCTGTCCACTGACATATGGGCATGTGAGTGATGTATGAAGATACCTGAAAAATAAGAACCTATGTTTTATTAGTGTACATTCTATGACAGACTGCTGCTTAAAGGTGACAATATTGTAATGTTTGATGTAATGGTGTGGAAGTATTCAGGGCAGAGACTGAGACAGCTTGTGTGGTTATTCCTCAGCATGGAGACCAGTCCTGATGGACTTTTATCAGCCAAGAACAGCACAATCATCTGTTCCACTTGTGTTTTTAGAGCAGGTATGATTTACCAGAACAGACAATCCACCATTTCTGAACATGTGACATGCAGTTGTATTTTTGGTGCTGTTGAGCAGTGGCAAATGAGTAGATTATTGATGTACGTGGCCAATTCTCAGTTTACAGTAACCAATGGGTCATAGTTTCATTGATTTACTAATTCAGAGATTTCTTGTGGGGTCACTTTTATATATTGTTAAGGTGCCAAATTCTGTTTGTGTCAGAGTAAAGTTTTAATACCTGACACTATTCTCTCAACGTTGGACATTTGTGTCCTTTTATTCTAGAAGTAGCCTTTGTTTATTCATCCCATCAACAACAATGTAAAGACTCAAGACCAAAGAAGTTTCTCCTGAAGTGACAGACTTGAGAGCTTTGCTTTCGTGTTTTTAAATTTCATATGATTTCAGACAGATTTCATTCTAAAAAGTATGTTTCAAAAACCAAACACCTATTCCATTTGTCAAGTGTTAAAATCATCAGTTTATCTGTGCCAACACTGACAGCTGGCTTTTTGCTTTTGGCAGTGGGCAATTCCTCTTTGTGTCTTTTAAGTTATGTTCCTATTGTTTTATTTTGAGTCGGTTGTATAAGTTTAAACTTGAAAGTTCAAAAAGACACACACACACACACACACACACACACACACACACACACACACACACACACACACACACACACACACACACACACACACATACACACATACACACATACACACATACATTAAAGTATTAATAGGCTCAGTTGGCCTTTCTGAAGGTTAACCAGCAATGCAAGGTCTTGTTTCTTGATTTTCTGCTGCTTCCATGTCTCGGCATCACAGAATACTGGAATGAATTTTCCGAAGTCATTAAAAATCCTTCCTGTTGTAAACACAAGCCTCCCATTCATTCCAAACAGAGAGTGTCTCCATCATTTAAATAGCTGCATTGATGCATCCCATCTGTTTAAATATTGTGATTATATCTTTTGTTCTCAATAGAAAACTTTCAAGAATGAACTGGACTAGAGCTTCAATGTTTTCACATTACACATGAACCTCCTATAATGAATAAGATGTGTGTGTATACAGTCAGGTCCCTTTAAAAGGTGGAGGGCACATATAAAATGAGTTGTAATTCCTACACCGTTCACCTGATGTGGATGTAAACACCCTCACATTAAAGCAGAAAGTGTGCACTTAAAGCACATCTAGATTGTTTCATTTCACATCCATCATGGTGGTGTACAGAGCCCAAATGCTGGAAACTGTGTCAATGTCCAAATATGTATGGACCTGACTGTATCTATCTGTACATAACTGGGATGTGGCAGCAACTGCTCCGTTAATGTGGCTTTGAAAGAGCCTCTGTTAGGAGATGCAGCCTCAGCTTAAAGGTGCATTCATTCATTATCTATTCCACTTATCTTTAAGGGTCGCGGGGACTATAGTCAATCCTTGCTGACATTGGACAAGAGGTGGTGTCCACCCTGGGCTCATCGCTCGTCAAGCAAGGGAGCACGAATCCTCTGTAGTTTCTCCTCCAAGTTTGGAAAGGGAGTCGTGAGCAGAGGTATTCAAGTGGTTGCGATCTGCAACCTCACCACTAGATGCCACAAAACCCTACACACTGCACCTTTAACAGAAAGAAACCCCAATATACAGCATCTCAGAAACTGCATACTGGAAAATTAAGTTAACCCAACCTTTCACTCCAGTGTGCACTTCAGAACAAACTCTCCCAGCAACTACTGACTAGGTCTTTATGAAGTTTCTTGCATGTGTAATGGTCCCCAGAGGATGATTTGTCATGCTCAGAGCTGAGATCTCCTGTAGGTTCACTGAGCATGACCATTTGGTCTGTTTCCTTAATATTTATGGTCCCCCATGTTCTTTGGGCCATTATGCCATCTTGAGGAAACTTACATTTCCTTTCACCTCTACTTACACACATGTAATGGTGTCACTTTGAGGGTGTTATTTTGCCAAAGTTTCAGAAATTTGTTGAGAATCTACAAATTAATGGCATATCTAAGTTGCTGCTGGATCAATAAAGTCCATCTTATCTTATCTTATCACTGCCCACATCCATGAACAGTCTTACTTGATCTGAAAGAAGACTGCTTTACCTCTTCAAGCTATGGTAGCTATATCTCACTGTATCCTGTATGTATCATTGTGTTTCATTCCAAACGAGTATGGAGAGTGAATACAGATGAAGAGCTGTTTCCTTCAGTTCTTTGAGATTGGCTCAGATTTTACTTTAACATGGTTCTAGGTATGAGTTGAAGTGGGTGTGTATGTGGGACGTGTGTTAAAGCAGAGGAGAGGGGACAGAAGGTTTACAACATCTGAATGAATTGGTCCCTTCAGTGTCCACATACTGGAACAGAAGGGCTTTTTCCTTCTGAGGATACACCTCAACCTGGGAACTGCCCTCATCAAACACACACACACACACACACACACATTCTTATACTCTGTAAATACTGTATGCTAGAAGAATGATCTCCCAGCTATTCACTGTCTTTCTGTAACTATTTGTTATTGGTTATGTCATTACTGTGTGCAGTGCTGTTCTTAACACTGCTTTACTGTATCATTAAGTTCTTTTTATTGTCACGTACATAACAGTTACAATGAAACGGTCGTCACTCTCAGGCTCCCTCCCGTTGTGATCTTACAAATATATTTTAAAGAATATAGAAAGAAATATCACGCAAGTGGAACAAAATCTAAATGATGAATCTCATAATGAATTAAATAATGTGGGACATAAAATAGTGCTGCTGTTAAAATATAGGAATAAAATAGTATCAAATTAGATTTAGAGTAAAATACATTACTGTGGTGGCCTGGTAAGTAACAGGAAAACCTATTGTAAAAAGAATGTGTAGTAGTGTGTGTATCCGTACTACATAAACAGAGAACAGATTGTATATATATATATATATATGTACACTGTATATGGTGAACAGATAGCTCTCCTGCTGTCTTTCTGATGCCAATAGTGATGTGATCCCTGATGAACCTAAAACTGTTGACTCTCTCCACTGTAGTCTCACTGATGGAGACAGTGCTGTGTCCATCTCTGTCAATCAGCTGTCTCAGCTTTCTGTTGGCTGTCTCATCATTGGTTGATCACAGTTGTGTCATCAGCACACATAAAGATAAATGCTCTGTATCTGTAAAGCACCTTTCTGGTCATTTCGACCACTCAAAGCACTTTTACATCACATCCTCATTCACCCATTCACACATAATTCATTCAGGAGGAATCTGAGTTGGAGGAGACTGTTCTTTCATTCACACAGCCTGAAGGTTGGGGGTTCAGTGTCTTGCCTGAGGACACGATTGATGGACGACCCACTAACTCTGAGCCACGGCCGCCCAAACATGGTGTTGAAGCTGTGGGTGACCGTGCAATCGTGTGTGAACAGGAGTATGAAGAGGGCCGAGCACACGACCCTGAGGGGCAACCGTGTGGCGGTGCCTATCTGCAGAGACTGGTCTCATAAAGCCGTGTTGAATCTCAGGTCTCTGCGCTTGATGACGAGCTTGGAGGTAACATGGTGTTGAATGCTGAACTCTAGTCACTGAAGAGCACGCTCCATGTGGGAGAGGGCTCTGTGGAGGGCTGGGCTCATTGCGTCAGCAGTCGATCTATTTGACTTGCATGTGAACTGAACTGGGTCCTTGGAGTCAGGAAGAGAGGAGGTGATGACAGTTTTGACTAACTGCTATTTGATAAACAGTCAGGCTGGACCAATGAGAGATAACAAAATGTGAAGACATCTGCACACACGTTGGCAGCTCATCCATGGATGCCATCATGTCCAGGCATGTGCAGACCAACTGGCATATAGAGCTGTGGAGTTCACCAGGCAGTGATGGTCTGTTGAAAGAGCTGCTATGGAGTTTCATGAAGGCAAGTGTGGGAACCAGAGTTTTTGCAGCTTGACCCAAAATACTACATTTAATGGTTCTTTATTTTTTATTATTTTCTACATTGTAGATGTGAAGACATCAGAACTATGAAGGAACACATTATGTACAATTATGTAGTCGTGTTCAACAAACAACCTCATGAAGCTGACTGAGAAAATGTCAAAGGTGTGCAGACAAGACAACAGACAACATCCCACTCTTGTGCCACTCTTTTAATCAGCTGTCCTTCCACTACATACCAGATAGAAATAATAATTCAACTATCATCATCATTTTTTCGATGATACTGAAATGAATTCAATTGTGACAAATGCATTCTGGGAAATATGAAGAACTATTAATGGGTAAATGGATCAGGTACACCTATTTCAAATCAAACAACTCCATCACAAGACTTGTGGAATAATAAAGTAATTATTAAACAGTCAGTTTACTTTTCCAGTTACTTACAGTCCGAAAATATTGTTTTCATTTTTGCTTTGTAGTATTCAGTATTCCAATCAGAATGGGATTCTATGAATCTCAGAAAAATAACATTTCATACTTGTGAGGAAGTTAAAGGTCGACAGTACTGATCAACTACAATGTACAACAACAAATGTATAAGCGAACTGAGAAGCATAACTTCTACGTGTAATTCAGTTTTAAAGGCCACTACAGATGGATCAGTTTGTTCCCATCGCATACAGGAGGAGGAAATATAGTCACGCTACGCCTTCTTGGGTACGTTAGTGATGATGGGTTTGGGGCGCGTCTTAAAGATCAGTTTCTTTTTGATGAGGGCAGACACAGAGTAAGAAGTGGAGATAGGTCCTTGTGGTCTTGCTGTTTCCATGGGGACGTGCGAGACATCATTATTGTCACCATCGTGGCTGCCCAGGCTATCCTGTGAATGGCTCGAATGTTTGGTGAGGACAGCAAAAGGTTTCTCCAGTTTGACCTGCTTCCCATAGAGAATATGATGTCCTACAATCAGCACCGGCACCCCCTGGTGGACGGAAGAAGAAACACATGTCAGGGAAGGTTTGGCAGAGATATTATGGTATTTTAGAGCTTTACTCAATTTACACCTTAGATTGATTTACTTTAGATTTTGAACTAGACATGAGTATGACATTTCACCTACAGAGCTGTTTATCTGCAGCAACGTTTTTAAAATACTCTAATCTAGGAATTACTGATCAGCAGCTCTATCAAACCTCTACACGTGTAGCCTACTCATTCTGTGCCATGAAGTGCACAGGACCACTTACTTATTGAGCCTTGATTGGTACAAGTAGAGCTACAACTAACAATTACTTTATTAACAATTAGTGTACCCATCATTTTCTAAAAAAGTGACACAACAAACCAAGGTGACTTTATCAACTTCCTTGTTTTGTCCAACCTAAAGCTTGTCAGTTTAACATCACATAAGAAAGGGAAATGCAGAAAAGCCTCATAAGTTGAGAAGCTGGAAGCAGAGAGCATTTGGCATGTTGAAAAATCATAGAAACAATAAACCGATTATCAATATAGTATACAGCTAGGAGGTCCTTGTATTCTGGAAGGACCAGTGAAAAACAGGTCAAAGTGCACATGCCTTCCATTTTATCAAATCACCATATGTACAGAAAGTATTATGTGTAAAAATGTATGTACAGTACTGTGCAAAAGTTTTAGGCAGCTGTGAAAAAATACAGTAAAGTAAGAATGCTTTCAAAAATATAAAATTTTAATTGTTTATTTTTATTAATTTACAAAATGTAAAGTGAGCAAAAAAAGAAAAATCTAAATCAAATCAATATTTGGTGTGACCTCCCTTCAGAACAGCATCAGTTCTTCCAGGTACATTTGCACAAAGTCAGGGATTTTGTAGGATCATAGTCAGGTGTATGATTAACCAGTTATACCAAATGATCAACAATTTCATGTAGGTTGAAATGCAGTCATTAACTGAAACAGAAAGAGCTGCAGGAGGCTTTAAAGTGGGGGAGGAACAGCCAAACTCTGCTACCAAGGTGAGGCTGTGGTTTGATGGCACAGGTCATCATGTTCAGACTGAGCACAGCAACAAGACACAAGGTGGCGGTATCAGCAAGGTCTCTGCCAGGCAAAGATTTCAGAGCACACTGGGGTTTCAAGAGGTGCTGTTCAAGCTCTTTTGGAAAAGCACAAAGACACGGGCAACGTTGAGGGCTGTAGACCACAGGAAACTTATTATACTTTCTTCCCTTTAAAATCAGAAGCAGTCCAGCAGAGTCATCAGCTCAGAGCCAGCAGAAACCAGTGGGACCAGGTAACCACCTACTGTCTGGAGAAGTCTGGCCAGAAGCGGTCTTCAAGGAAGAACTGCAGTCAAAAAGCCATAGCTCCGATGTGGAAACATGGGCAAGTGACTCAGCTTTGCACAAAAACATAGAAACTGGGGTGCAGAAAAATGGCAGCAGGTGCTCTGGACTGAGTCAAAATTTGAAATAGTTGCAGAAGGCAGTTTGTCCACTGAAGGGCTGGAGAGCAGCACAATACTGAGTGTCTGCAGGCAACAGTGAAGCTGGTGGAGGTTCCTTACAAGTTTGGGGATTTGATCAGAGTTAATGGTGTCCTCAATGCTGAGAAATACAGGCAGATACTAATCCCTCATCAATACCATCAGAGGCGTCTGATTACAATACAAATGTATTCTGCAGCAGGTCAACCACCCCGAACATGCAGCAAATGTCATTAGGAACTATTTTCAGCGTAAAGAAGAACAAGGAGTTCTGGAAGTGATGGTGTGGCCCCAGAGCCCTGATCTCAGCATCAAGTCTGTCTGGGATCACATGAGGAGACAGAAGGATCTGATGCTGCCTACATCCACAGAAGATCTGTGGTTCGTTCTCCAACATGTTTGGAACAACCTACCAGCTGAGTTCCTTCAAAAACTGTGTGCAAGTGTACCTGAAAGAACTGAAGCTGTTTGGAAGGCAAAGGGAGGTCACACCAACTATTGATTTGATTTAGATTTTTCTTCTCGCTCACTTTGCATTTTGCAAACTGATAAAAATAATTAATTTTTGAAAGCATTCTTACTTTACAGCATTTCTTCACACCTGCCTAAAACATTTGCCCAGTGCAGTATATTAAATCACTACTCAGTGTATTAACAGCAGACATAAAACATTGAGAGTAACTGCAAATTACCCTGTTGGCCTCTTTAGATCAGGGCTCTGGTCAAAAGTTAAATAGTTTTCTTTGAGGTAAAGTTTCTCCAAACAAGATCTAGAGTCTACAGAGAATACAAATCCACAGCCCACTCTTAGAGGAGGGTAGATATACTCTACACTACATAGACAGTAGAAATACTCAACAGTTGATTAACAGAACATTAACTGAGAGCTATTTTAATGAATGATTTATCATTTAAGTCACACAACAACACCCAAAAGGCTCTGGTTCCAGCTTCTCTAATGAGAAGTGTGTGTTAATCTTACATCTTTGTATTTCCAATTGTTGGACTGGTTGGATGAAACATTCGATTTGAAGACATCACCTCTGGCTCTGGGATGAGCATCTTTACCATTTGTACATTTTATAGACCAAAAAATGATTTGATCAAATAGTTGTTAGCTGCAGCTCAAATACAAACTCTGTTGTATCCGAAGTAAACTAGTCACTGCGCTTGGCCACAAACTCTATTTGGAAAGCAGCAGTATTTCTTTTCTCTTCTTATGGCTTTAGTTTACCTCCTTGGTGTAAAGCAGATCTCCCATCACATTTCCTCCCAGACCTGAGTTGTGTCTGGACACCATTTCTCCCTGCAGCTCCACCAGCAGCCACTCCGGAGGACTGCTGCCGTCCGCACTGCCTCTGCAGGGGCACATTCACAGAAGGCTTCATAGTGGAAACACGTCAAAACTGAAGGAGAGGGGCTCTCAGCTCAAGCTTTAGCCTCCACAATGTACACCACCCATACTGGAGGGAGCAGAAAAGTGGGCACAATACGATGAAACACTTCAGAATCACAGGAGATACTTTTCAGCACAGTATCCGTTCTTAGAAGCACTTTTCCCCTGATACCCAGTCAGTGTTAGCTACCTTAATATAGGTACTACTAATGACAACGAGGACATTATTAACTCTAAGTAGCCTGCTGACAGGCCGCCAGGAGTGACTGTAACAGTAACTGTAACAGTGACAGTAACAGTGACTGTAACAGTAACAGTGACTGTAACTGTAACAGTGACAGTAACAGTGACTGTAACAGTGACAGTGACAGTAACAGTGACTGTAACAATGACAGTGACAGTAACAGTGACTGTAACTGTAACAGTGACTGTAACAGTGACAGTGACTGTAACAGTGACTGTAACAATGACAGTAACAATGACAGTGACAGTAACAGTGACTGTAACAGTAACAGTGACAGTAACAGTGACTGTGACAGTAACAGTGACTGTGACAGTAACAGTGACTGTAACAGTAACAGTGACAGTAACAGTGACAGTGACTGTAACAGTGACTGTAACAGTGACAGTAACAGTGACAGTAACAGTGACTGTAACAGTGACAGTAACAGTGACTGTGACAGTAACAGTGACTGTAACAGTAACAGTAACAGTGACAGTGACTGTAACAGTAACAGTGACTGTAACAGTGACAGTGACTGTAACAGTGACTGTAACAGTGACAGTGACAGTAACAGTGACAGTGACTGTAACAGTAACAGTGACTGTAACAGTAACAGTGACAGTAACAGTGACAGTGACTGTAACAGTAACAGTGACTGTAACAGTAACAGTGACAGTAACAGTGACAGTGACTGTAACAGTGACAGTAACAGTGACTGTAACAGTAACAGTGACAGTAACAGTGACAGTGACTGTAACAGTAACAGTGACTGTAACAGTGACAGTGACTGTAACAGTAACAGTGACTGTAACAGTGACTGTAACAGTAACAGTGACTGTAACAGTAACAGTGACTGTAACAGTGACTGTAACAGTGACAGTAACAGTGACTGTAACAGTGACAGTAACAGTAACAGTGACTGTAACAGTAACAGTGACTGTAACAGTGACAGTAACAGTAACAGTGACAGTAACAGTGACTGTAACAGTGACTGTAACAGTGACAGTAACAGTGACTGTAACAGTGACAGTGACAGTGACAGTAACAGTGACAGTAACAGTAACAGTAACAGTGACAGTAACAGTGACAGTAACAGTGACTGTAACAGTGACAGTGACAGTGACAGTAACAGTGACTGTAACAGTAACAGTAACAGTGACTGTAACAGTGACTGTAACAGTAACAGTGACAGTAACAGTGACTGTAACAGTGACTGTAACAGTGACAGTAACAGTGACTGTAACAGTAACAGTAACAGTGACTGTAACAGTGACAGTGACAGTAACAGTGACAGTAACAGTAACAGTGACTGTAACAGTGACTGTAACAGTGACAGTAACAGTGACAGTAACAGTGACAGTAACAGTGACTGTAACAGTGACAGCACCAGTAACAGCACCAGTAACGGTGACGTCAGGTGAAGTGAGTCTTACCGTAGCAGAATTTGAACCATCGTCCTGTCAGAGAGCCAAAGTGGTCGTTGCACATGAACCAACTAAAAGTGGGAGAAATGCTCTAAAGCTTCCACCACATCAGTTCTGCTAGCAGCCAGCACGCGCTGTCTCCGTTCGGATTGTGAGTGTAGCGTTGATTCCAGATTTCCCGCCAGTTGTCATGCTGCCAGTAGGATGACGTATTTCCGTTTCCTCTGGCCTGGTAATCATTACCGGTTCAAAGGTTCCCAACGTGGCTCGTGATGTTTTCCAGCGTGTGGACTTAACAGCAACGAGAGTTTAGCAACCAGCAGGTGAACAGTGTTTCCAGGGAGCGGAAGTAGTGAAAGAAGCCTTTAAACACATTCTCACCTGTTTATCTCCAGGGTCTCACCTCACACCTCCACATTCTAGTGACGGAGAGCAGCTGGGCTTCTGCTCCGGACCCTCCGTGTGTGGGTCTTGTCCTGGACGGTAGACATGGGGGAGTTTAAGGTGCACCGTGTCCGCTTCTTTGACTACATGCCCAGCGCCATCACCGCCATGGCGTTCAGCAGCAGCACGGAGCGGCTGGCTGTCTGCCGCGCTGATGGAGCTCTGGAGGTCTTCAACTTCTCTGACAACTACTTCCAAGAGAAGGTAAGAGCTCAGAGACACGTGGGTCACTCACTAGGGCTGTGTTGTGATTGATGAAAGCTGTGGTAGTAAGAGTTTAATGACCGGTGAACAGTCAAACTGTGCCCTACTGAAGAGGCTCTGAGGCAGGAGATGAAGTACTCAGGACTTCAAGATGTGGAGGGTTAACCCCCCCCCCCCCCCCCCCTTGTCTTGCTGCACAGGTCATCCCAGGACAGGACGGCAGGGCTGTGGAGGCTCTCTGCTGGGTGGGCCAGCGTCTGTTCAGTGCTGCTTTGAATGGAGAGATCACAGAGTACGACCTGGAGAACCTGAGGCCCAGGTACACTGTGGAGGCCTATGGAGGACCCCTGTGGACCATCAGTGGCAACAGCCAGGGAACACTGCTGGCGGTGGGTGAAGACTGAGTAGATAAAACATGCTAACGTTGATCTACCTCGGGCCCTGCAGCTTTAGTTTGTTAATCCTGAGATGGCAGAAACTCTCGGTTTTCATTTGCAGGAAGAGGTTGCTATGGTTACTAACTCCATCAGTTACCGCAGGAATCTAACTTGCTCATCTGCATGTTTCTGTCTGTCTCCTTCCTCTTATTTTCTCACTGATTTAGTCTGGATCATTAGTGGAGGTTCAAACTCCTGGTTGGATATTTGTTACTCAGGACTATCTATAGGCACTGCTTTTGAATACATCTGCTGACACAATCGCTCTGAAGCTCACTCATGATGTGAGTGGTCGCACTTTGTTCATATTTCTGAGTGAGTCTGAATGTGATGTTTTTCCTTTTTTTAAAATAGGCTGCATCCGAACACGTTTTAACAGCATTTTAGTGACTAGTTAAATTAACAGAGTTTAAGATTGTAACTATGGTTTCCAGTGGCAGTAAACAAAGTGGATATGTAAATGGTCTGTATTTGTATAGCACCTTTCTAGTTATTTCAACTACTCAAAGCGCTTTACATCACATCCTCATTCACACATCAATCATACAGGAGGAATGTAATTTGGAGGAGACTATTCTTTCATACTCATTCACGCACTGAAGCCAGCTAGTTGGGGTTCGGTGTCTTACCCAAGGACACTTCGACATGTAGGAGCTGGGGATCGAACCCCCGACCTTCTGATTGAGGGACGACCCACTCTACCACTGAGACCAATGTCTCTTTGCACCCTGCACCAGGTAGTTTAAACAAACTAAATAGCCTCATGTTATTTATCTTATTTACATGACGGCATTTCTGTCTCTACATGGTCGCGCGTTTACAGTTCTCCTCTGCTCTCTGGATCGCGCATAGCGGAGTTCCACCCTATGTGCACACACACACACACACACACACACACACACACACACACACACACACACACACACACACAGGTGAGCACACTCCCACCAGCAGACAGACAGCACGTGTCGGAAAGTATGTCACGTCAACCCAATGAAAAGCAGAGAAAAATATCTGCGTTTTTCATCACTCCCAGGGTGGTGAAGATGGAAACACTCGCTCTGTAAATCTAGGGGAAACACTGGAGAGGTGAGATAACTAAACCACCACAGCCTTAGAGGGCTACAAACACAGGATGTCGAACACCAAACACAGAGCGTGCCTACCTTCCCTCGACCCTCAAATACAAATCACCAAACACATTATTACTGGATCAGATTGTCATCTTAAAGTCATGTCTCTGTCTCTGATCTTTTAAACTCTTCAGGTGCTGGCCTCTGTTTTGTCTTGATCCTTGATCTTTAAAGGAAATGTAGGTGTGGTGAATGAATGAATGGATAACACAATAAAATGTTGTGTGAACTTGTTTCTTTTTCAAAGTGACCGTCTGCATATACATACATTAATACCTCTGAAGTCCACTGGATCTAAACCTGGTTAAACTGATTCCCCCGTTAGCATGGTGAATAGTAGTATCAGAGCTCCACTGATTGCTTCTTCTGTTCACTGTGAACACGCTTCTGTCACGTTCAACAGACTCAGAGTTGATAGAACAAACCGATCGGCTGTGGAACAGAGAACCTGGTGTTGAAGCTGCTCTCTGAATGTTGACATGAATGTCTTCTCTTTCAGGTCGGGTGTGAGGACGGGACAGTGAAAATGTTTGAAATACTGGAGGAGAGAATTCAGTTTCAGAGAAATCTCAACAGGCAGAAAGGTATGAGAGCGAGTTGTTTCCAAGTTATTGGCAGTAACTGGCAGTTCTATTCCTAAATACGTACCTGTGTTTACAGCACTTTGTGTCCTACAGACACTTATTATATTAGTATTTGACTTCCTTGATGTGACCAATGTAACTGTAGGATCACATGTTTAATGGAAAAATATGAAAATCTGAAAACTAAAGAAGAGATGTGTT
>NW_027255187.1:0-35297 GCF_042242105.1 Pempheris klunzingeri
CATTTAGGAAATAGTGATTTTAGGATGTTTGTCTGAGCTAATTAAAATAAGGAATCAAAACCACACTTTTAAACCCACTATAATAGCACTGTATTTAGGAAAGCAGTAGATTATTTTTTGATACAATTAAAAAGATATGATTACATTACTGTTTTTTTATGCAAAATTCTTAAAATAATGCTGGATTGAGGACAAAGTTTAAAAAATCCAAGCTTTGCAATATATTTATCACACAAAAACTAATTTATTAACATGTATAGTATTTTCTAAAACTGAATAACAAGTATATTTTAAAATTTTGAAATATAACATATGCTTTTCTAGTTGAAAAATTTAACTAAAAGTCACTAAATCACTAATACTACAAGAAAAATTCCTAGTTGTATATATAACATATTCAAAAATTTTTTTCTAAAATTTAAAAAATATAAAATCGAAATTTAAATTACTAATTTTGATTTAAATATATTTCGTATATCGAGTTTCATTCCAAAATAAATGTCAAAGGAATAATAATTTGTAGAATGAAACCTTTGCTAGTTTTAGAAAGCGTGAAATCAAGATTATTGCAAATCTATTTTATTCTTAATTGAAAGCCATAAATAGAAACAACAATAGCTTTTATCCGAAACTGGACCATACAATTAAGGTTAAGTTGCAAATTAGTCTACCATCAGTAATTACACGAGTATAGAATTGAAAATGAATCTAAAAAATGTTTTTAAATTATTAATTTTTGTAACATTATGGATGCAGATGTGGGAAAATTATTCTGTACAAAAATGCTGTTCTTATTATGACTGTAGAATAAGCAGATATAGTCATAAAAATTAAATTATTATATTACAAAATATGAAAGAAAAACATTTACTTACGGCTAATTTTTATATTCTTAAGGCTAAGCCTACAACAAAAACGGTTTTACTTTTAAAAATAATGATGAAAAATTTTTTTTAATTATCTTGCACAGACTTTTAATACCAATAAATTTATTTCGAAGGTAGATTTCTTCATGCTACACTATTTTAAGCTTTATTTATCACTTTAACATCATACTGTCTGTTAAAATTGAGTATAAAAGAGTTTAATACGAGTTTGAATCGAACAGCAAGATTGAATCTGGATTCATACAATTAGTTTAATAATAATGTACAAACGATAGTGCATGTTTATATGGTGGAAAACTATGTATATTGGCGTAAATTTTTACGAGCACTTGTAATTATTCTTATGAAAGGAACAAAAGATACTATGACCTAGCATATGTGCCATGGCAATAATGACTGTTTTATTATGTTTACCAACAATACCATTTGGATTGAATTTTTTACTGATTTTTTTGTTATCGAAACATTAATAGTTAACAGTGACTTTATATGAGGATTTTTCATATTGATCTAAAACTATTGCAATTGATAATAATGTTAAAAAGCCTAAATAAAATATAATGTTGTTTACAGTACCAGGTCGCAAAAAAGAGCACTATCACATACAAAATTTTCATTTGGCTATTACTGAATTATGATAGAACAAATTAATAGGTTCATGTTGCATGGCTGATAGCTAAAACAAAAGAACAGGGTGTAAAAATATAATAAGAATATAAAAAGTACATAATCTACGAACTCATAAAAGAAAAGAAACTTAAATGCGTTAAAGTATATTCACAAAACTCTTTGAATAAAACTTAGATTACACAAGATGAATGGTTGTTGTGAGAAAAAGTAAAAACTGTGTGTTTAAGGTTGTGTGATTAACAAAATGTAGTTTTGAGTATATAGTGAAAAACAGATGGATTGTTTATAGTTACTTAATTTTATTTAAAATATATAATCGTGTAAATGTATAATTTTCTTAATCAATAAAGCTAATCGAATAAATTCGAAAATATAAAAAAGGATTAAAAATCATAATAAATTCCATACAAATTAACGGAATTTAAGATTATGATATAAACAGTAATTTTGAAGCCTTTTAAATGATCCTTAAATTCATTTATAGAAATTATTCTACATTTATATATTTTGTTTTCTGTGAGTGAAATAAGAAAACATATTTTTAACTAATTACCTACATTTTTGATACAAAAAAACAATTAAAATAACAGTTACTAAAATCATTTTAACTTTTTTAAAAGATAACATTTGTTTTTGCGACTTTTTAAGTGTGAAATTCAAGCTGGTTGACCTGCTAGATTAAATGTGGTACAAAACGTAGAGTAGTTATTAAAACTTGCACTACTAGGCTACAATTTAATACTCTAGAGCATGGTAGGAATCTATCATACTAAACATCCTAATCCAGGAGCAAACAACCACCCACACGCAATTTATTTTTCTGACGTTTGCTATAATGATAATCACTTAAACAAGGCAGAAATTTACTTTCATGCTCAATTTTATCAGCACCATATTTCATCATTCTATTAGACACGTTCTTAGAATCAGCGTAATGTATTAAGTTTATAGAACCTCACAACTAACAGATTTTTATAAAAATTCTAGAATGGGAGATACAAAAAACATACATAATTGATCATGAAATAGTCTTAAACAAGCTATCATACGACCGTCGAATACTAAATCATATTATTTGCAATTATGAAAACGCATTATATTTTTATTATATTCCTTCTATGCCACAAGAAGCAGCTTTTTATAAAAAAACATGCATACAGAGTAAAAAAGTGTAATCTAAAAGAATAATTGACAGTGGTACATGTTACACATATGACAATAATTATATTTAATGTGTATTTTAACTTTAAAAAGTAATCCTATTTCAATTGATGGCTAATTAAAAAAAGGTTTAAACATTTTTGATGTTCTCAGGGACTATTGTTGGTCGTTTATGGATCACAGTCACTGAGATTTGGATTAGGTTTAATTCGTTTAGAGGATGAAAAACAGCGATAAAATAACATAATATATGCTTTTTGTCATTATAACTCAATTTCACTCAAAGATTGTGTTTTGTTGAGATAATCATGTGACATAAGTTGTTTGGTCAATTTTGTGATCAAATTTAATTAAGGAAAATACGTGAAACCGTTTGATACTTTTTATTATTTCGACCTGTAGTAGATATATTAACATATAACAACACAATTAATATGTATGCAATAATTGCAACCCTAGGTTAATATAATACTATGATTCCTTGACCATTGATATAACAATTAATAGTCAACTTATAACTATAACGTGCAAAATATTTGGTAAAATATTTATAACTTTTTATGATGTACGTTGAAACAAAAAACACTGGATCTTAGAATATTTGTGTTATGCATTCAACTCAAAAGTTTAAAAGTAATCATAACAAATGAACATATGATAAAATATTCTCTGTAATAGCGGCTCAAATTATTATTATGATTTTTGTTTATAATAATTCCTGGCTGAACTTTATAAGAAATCAAATTTTAATTGCCGGTTGTTTCATCTGTAATTGCATCGATGTTACTTTTACCTACAAAAATTGCCGTAATGCGAAAACGATAATTCTAAAGTTGTCTGACCATTTAAAAGGAGCTTGTCTTATAGTTCCAGATTCTGACTTATTATAATGATTGATAACTATTGTGAAATTACTTAAGAATAATACACTAAGGGAAAAATGTAGCACTTTGAAGCACTGGATACATTATACTGAAAAATTTATAAATTAGAGTATTATTAGATATGGATTGTGTAGAATGTTTATGTGAATCTCTAGTAATAGTACCATTTTTAATTCTACTAAGAACAATAGAAATAGATATGTTTGGCTTAAAGCATCATATGTATAAAAAGTTAATACTTTAGTAACTTTAACATACACGTTAGGTTTTCAACAAAATTTCTGAAAAGGAAAATATTTTTTAAAAATATATAATAAACTTATTAAGGCAGAATCTTCACCTGTTTGATTGTAGTTATGTTACTAAACTTTTTTTGCAACTTGAATAATATTGTAAAAGAAATAAATTATGAAGTTTCCCCAGATTCGCAAATGAACTAATTAAAGTCTGATTTACTTTGTGGAAAATTAATTCAACACCATAAAATCAACTAATAGGTAATTTATATTATATGATGCATAGTAAAACACTAAAAGAACAAAAATTGTATATATTACTGGACGACTAAGCTAATCCTACTGAATTTATTATCTACTTAACTGAATGTTCGGTATTCAGAAATATGTGCTGATTCATCTCATAAATTATACTTATGAACTAGAGCTTTGGGTAAGCAGTTTTATTATTTTCTATAACTAAAAAAATGTTATACAAATAGATAAATTTTAACTCTGCTGATATATAATCTAATAAAAGTATCAATAACACCAGTGTATATATACCTATTGAGCTATATATAATAATTGCATTTCATACCAGCATTAATAACAGAAGATTGTTATTTACACTTCGCTTTGCACAGCAATCACAGTAAGCAAACTTCAAGTATATTAATCAAAATAGAACATCTAGAATCTTGAAAACTCATGGTTTATTAGGGTTAAAATTAAGTTTTTGCTTTTAAAATTTTTTTGCATTAGGATTTATATACTTACAGGCAGCTAACTACGAAGAAAAGATATTGTTATTCGAAAAATCACTGTAATAACTAAATCACCTTTAAACTGCTCATATCCGATAAAAGACCAATATTCAAGTAACTGGATATGATGTATTTATAATTATCCTTACACCAGGACTTCCTATAAATGTAATAAAACTCTTATACCCTAAGCAGCCGTTCTCTCTCAATAAGATTACATGTTAGAAACCGCTTTTATAATCATATTTATATTAATTTTTTGTTATATAACTACTTTATCTTGTGTTTTCTTCTATTTATCTTCTTGAAAAATGACTTTTTTGATTTTTTATTGTTTCTACATAAAAATTAACAAGAATTAACTCTCTAAAACTTTTTTACTATAATGTTTTGCAGATTATCAAATGTCATTAATGAATAACCTAATTAAACCCATTTATCGTAATGTAAGGACAATTATTATAGAAAGAAGTATATTTTTTATATACTTGTTAAAGTATTAATATACGTAGTTTATTTTCATATTCACTGTTATTGCTTCTAGGCCGTAGCAATATCGTCTAAACTCATATAGTTAATGCGCATGTGTAGTCGGTCATTTCATACTGTTTATTTTAACTGATAATTGGTAAAATATTAAAACCTTACTAAGGTAGCACAATTGAAGTATTAAAATATAACACCAGTTTTCAGGTGGTTTATAATCTAAATAAGAAAAATTTATAATCGTAATAATTGTGTGATATTATTAAAGCAGGATTACTAATGGAAGGAGACGAAAGAGAAGTTTATACTTTTGATCTTTTTGATGATAATATATCGAATATAATTATATGTTGAAATACTCTTAAGAAGCCGTTATCCTCAAAAAGACGAATCATTGTGTTCTGATAAGCTTAATCGAGTAAATAACCATAGAGTATTCTTTAAGCCAAATCAATTAATAAAGATCGCTATTTCTAAAAATACAAAAATTAATCACAATTTTTGGTAGAATTTAAAACTGAAATAAAATTAATGTTTAAACAATTTATTCATATCTATAATAATATTTTAGAGTAAATGTATTAAATGCATAAAAAATCATAAAAACAGATCCTGTTAGAAAATATTAAAAATTAAATGGCATATAACTGGGAAAGTTATATGTAAATTAAAAGCTTCAATCTGTGTGTTTAATTTTTTATATTCTTTACAAACATGCGAAGATTGACCGATTATGCGTATAAGTAAACTATAATTTTTATTTTATTGTAAAAATCTATAACATCTGGATCATTTATATATAAGGCTAATTTAAAAGTGCAAATGTTGAAAAGTTAACAATGGTAACTTTTTAATAATCTAAACATATTATTCTTTTAATATCAAATGTTATTCAAAATAATGAAACACAATTCTAATTCTTGGTAAGCCTAATTAAATAATTTAAAAACGTTTGAAAGTATTTATTCTGTTTTATGAATAAGATATTTTCTACCACTTCAATTTTCTAAATCATTTAATCTATCTCCCATTATCATGACTGTTCAAGAGTTTTGTTAAACCCTAAAAAATTGAATTAGATATTTGAACGATTATAACTGTTTTCATTTTATAGATTGAATACTAATATTATTTTCACCAGCAATGTTAAAAAAAATAACAACCATTGAAGTTTGAATATATATAGATATAGTTGTTGACTTTCTATTAAATATTTGTAAATGTGATGAACAAAAAATCATCAATGATACACATAAAAATAGCACTTTGGAAGTATTTTAGACAAGTATAATTAAAATACGAGCCAGAAGTAAAAATTTCGACTTTGAAGATTTTTTATATTACATAGTTAAATAACAAAAGACTATATGTATTATTCTAAAACAAAATTCGTAGTAAATGATCTTTAAATAAGAGTTACATTTTTTTTAAAATCATAAGATGATTGAATAGTTGAGGAACTATAAAAGGGTGAATATAGTTTAAATTTAAAGTAAGTATAAACACTGAATCTAAACTTTTAATGATTAACGATAATATCGGTAAATTTAAAAAGTAATAATAATATGTATTTTGTAAATACAAATGCTTTTAGAAATCAACGGATAATAGATATGAGTATGTGACTAAATTTATAATGTTAAAATTATTATATATACTGAAAGCACGGTCTTCTAAGCATATCTCTTTAGATAGATATAGATTATTCATCTATAAAAATGTATGAAATTTGTATACCATATAATCTGTATAGCCAATGTAATTTGATTTGAATCGTTGTATTATGTTTATAAGTGAAGAATACAATATTGATTAAAAGATTTATATCTGGTGAAGTAAGGTTTGTATTAGTATGCTCAAATAATAACAAAAATACCGGTTGTTAACTCAGAAATGCAATCAATCATAGTTTCTAAATTTATAAAGTCTCATATATTATGCATATTTGCAAGCCCACATAATTATGTAAATCGGAAATGATTAAAAAAAATTCATATATATAATGACGTTCATATAAAGTAAAATAAATAATCTTATTTAAGTTTCGCTACTAAGCAAATCAGAATATTTAATTGTCTAATATAGCATTTGATTATTGTATAAATCATATATTTATTTAACTTTTAATAGATTGAAGAATGATTTAGTCTCATGACACAGATAAAATTTGATAAAACCTATTAAATCAATCGAACACTAACTCAGTTTTTAACAAATCTTACTGTATTAAATCTATACCATTATCACTCTTAATATTTAGTGATATAACAATTCTCAACTATTTAATGACGTCATCATTATCTCTATATAGAATAATCAGGTATTGTTATAATTATCATAAGTATACTTTTTTTAGTAAAATAAAAATACGCAAATATTCTAGGTAATTTATAAAATAATTTACTTTACGGCCAGCCCAGAGGTGCTAAACTCTCTTTTTAATAGTTTAAGTGCGCGTCTAATTCTCAGAAATTATATAGGATTCAGATTTAAAACCTCAATTAAAAATAATACGCTTTGTGGAAGAAGATTATCTAGTTTTTCTAAAATAGACATTACCTTAAAATATAAATGAAATTTATAGTTTTTTTAAGGTGTCAAAATATTGGATGATTTTTGTGTCTAGACAAATGCAAAAATTCCAGAAGCACTGTTATTAAAAGTCTTTGTATACATGTATATATATACATATTTAAAATGTAAAATGGCTGTGGTAAGTATAATTATTTTTAGAATTAGGAAATTTTATAGACTATTTGTTATATAAAGTAATATGGTGTTATTATATTTCCATAATAGTACATGATTTATAGATAATTATATTTTTTATTCACTAAATATCAAATATTAAAATTTTTAAGTATAAATTATAATACCAATTAATGACAGAATAGTTTATTATTATTTTTTAAATTATTGATATATAATTCTGGGCATACAAATGTGTTTTTATAATAATATTGGTTTTCTACATTGATTGCGTCATTTTGTTTCGTTAATTTAAATCTTTGTTATATAAAAGTCTGAATTAAAATACCCTTTAAATATCCTCAGATCTCGTATTGTGATTCGTGTGTAAGAGTGCAATAATAGTAATATCTATAAAATTTGTTGTTATATTTCCCACTGATTAAAAATTATAACTTTGAATTTGAGAATTAAGTTTTAATAACACTGACATAATTTTAGAAATATCTAAAAATTTATATTTGACTAAAATATCTATACAATTTAATTCTTCTTTCTGTAATTTGTATCATTTTAATGATAAAAAATTATTTCTTTTCTGTCAAAAAGTTTTGTAAGATTAAATATTTACCTTTTTTTAATATAGAACAGCATTTATACATTTTATTTCTAAGTATCAAAGATTCTATTATACCTAAAATATATTTTTTTTTAAAACAAATAACTATAATCTTTAAATAAGTTTATTACAAATGTTTATTCATTTTTCATAATATATTTGCTGTAACTGTGGGTTATAAACACGGTATATAAAGCAATAAACAGCCAAATTACGATTTCAAATAGATTGACGTATTACTGGTCAGAAAAATTTGATATATACTTGTATATATATACATATAAATAAATTGGAAGCAATACTTGAGATAAGTGATTTTTAAATATTCAAAATTTTTAATTTATAACTTACATTATCAGTATTCAATAATATACAACTGATGCTTATAAATTTTGCAAGAAGAATATATTAAGAGAATTTTCACAATTTTAATATGAGGCTATTGGCATGGACAAAATATAAAAAAATGATTTTTATAAACCTCATTATACCGTGGTAAAAAATTATAATTTATTTATTGATATAGTTATTCTTTTTATTTATCAAATCAAAAGATTATAAGCTTTCTTTTAATCTTAAAATTTAATTGAACTTATAATTCTTAATGGTAAACTGACAGAGTACTAGAATGTAACTAAAATTTTCATTAATATAAAAATTGCTTCATGAAAGGCATATAATTTTAAAATATAATAACATCTACAAAAGGATAAAATATATAACCACCCGAATTTCGCTAATCAATATCCTATTGTAACTCTTCTCGTCTAATTTTATACGATTGTGTTAATATCTTTTTATATTTCGAAAGTACTGAAAAGATATTTTTTCACATGCATTCATGGTATGTAACTTAATCTGAATAATTTATTAATTTATAACACTATTTTACAATAATTATTTAAAAAATAGTTACTGAAAAGAACAAAATATTTGCTAATAATCTTCTATAGGCAGGTGAGTAATCATCAGTATATAGTAGTGATCAGCGCCTATAAGGTTTAAATTTACAAGTCTTGTTATAAATAACACTATCCAAAACTTCGTATCACATAACCTATATTAATAAAAATGTTGTGGTGTCTAGATGACTGTGTAAAATTATAATTATTTCAGATGGTGAGTGGAAGCCTGACAGTATGATGGAAATGAGTATTATTGCACCCTTGTACAAAGTATCTTTTAATATCTAATAGGTGATTTTGCACGTTTCTGAACTCTAGTTAACAGTATAAAGGTGGTGTGCTCTCTTAAAATGATTTTATTATGAGTTGAAATACAACCCTAGAGCACAATAATAGGCACATCCCTATTAGACAGGACAGTATTGAAAACTGCTACCGTTACATTATCTTTAAGTAGCTATAAGTTGACGACTTTAAAATCTACACTCTATAAAATGTATATAGAGTTTAAACATAAAAAATGGTATTTTATTATCTTATAATACTCTACTCTTAAGTTATTTTAAATGTTTATAATTTTTATGTAATATAAAACATCATACCTGTCTCTCGATATAATATCTTACTTTTTAAAAGATTTAAACCATAAATTCTGTACTCAAAGCCGGGTTAATTTATAGAGTTCTTGTGTCCATAAAATAAATAAAAAATAACGCTATAAATAATAGATTATCCATTTCATCATGCTGCATAGTAAAATTTCTACAGCAACAAAGAAATTATAAAAGTATTATAAATGATATTAAAAAAACTCTCACAGCATCCTTCATCTAAAATTTTTTTTCTTAAGTTATATTTTGTATTAATTTTAATATTTAATAATAACAATTTTATGATGTTAGATTTAGTGTTAAATTTTTGTGTATAATGTTATTATATTTCATTAATTTGGAATATATTTATACCATAGATCCATGTACTGATATATTACTATGCAAATATAATCTTTTTCGGAACAAATACAAACAAAATATAAGATATAAATTTAGTGAATTTAAATTTTTAACTGGTCATCATATTTCTCTTTGATCTGCAGATATAGTTCTTTTCCAAAATGGTTTGTATCGATATAATAACATCACAATAATCACGATCCCCATAAAACTCACTAATGGTATTATTATTTCCATATAAATTAACGATACGTGTGTTCTTTGTAAAATATTTAGTCTTTTTATATTCGTACTGTTATGATATAGCCGTAAATTCACATTATATGGAATCTCATTTAAGGATTGTTCAAAATCAAATGTTTTTTGATGTTGTAATATGCTAGGTAATTTTAATGGAGATGATGGTATTGAAATTCCCCTTGATAACTTAGGAATTTCATTAGGCTTTGATAGTTCTTTAAAGCCTGTGTTTTTTTTTGTAGAAACATCACTTGGTGCTTTAGCCTCGATACTTAATAATAATTAAAGATGAACGATACTTTGAAAAAATACTTAAATTGTATAGAAATGGTTGATAGCGTTTATTCCAATTCTCGGATCTCCAAAAATAAACATGTTATTTTTTTTTATTTTTAAAGCTTGTATAAAAGATTAATGTTAGGCTTTATTATTGATTTTATACGTTTTAATAACTTCTATGAGCAATCTGTTATCAGAAAATATTTTTTCTTCAAATAATGCTTTCAAAAATAAAGCGTTAAAACACCTTTTTGTTTGAATACTTTGAGGCTATAATAAATTTTAAGAAACATTTTGGTTATCGAGTTACAAAATTACAATACTTAGATGATTCATATCTTTGTAGCATTCATCCTTTGTTATGTTGTATAGTACTTTAGTAAACTTCGTATAAGGCTGAATCTCTATATCAAAATAATAATTGTATACCTAAAATATGGTTATATCTTATATATTTTTATATCAATTTGCCGTTATTTTTCTGTGGTTTGATGGAATTAATTTCTTTTTTACTTGCGATAAATTACAGCCAATGATAGTGTTGCATAAATCAGACTTTTTCATTATTGACTTTATTTTACTAACACAAATGCCAGTATCAAACGCACCATCGAAGATTATGTCAAAACCAACGTTAAAGTCCTTTCGACATATTGAATATAAATCTTCTTTACTTTTTACTATTTGATAGCCATAAGGTACACAAGGATTCTTAATCTTCATAATTTCTCTATATCTTACAAATTCACCAGACTTGATAATTATAGTACATTATTTAAAATAATGGTTATTAAATTTATTGTACCGAAAAATAGAACTGGAAAGTGAAATATGAGTAAAAAATTCATTAACCTTTTAAAACATCCTAAATGTTAATATCTATGTCTTTAATTACTACCATTACAAATATTGTAATATACTTTGTAATCTTTTTTTAAACCAAAATATAAAACTTAATATGCTTTTAACCATACTGCTCGTTAAAATACACATACCCTCCATAAAAATAAAATTCACGATTTATAAAGTTTACTATTATTATTAATATATTATAAAAAAAGTAATTTGGCAAGATTTTACAATTATTTAATTGTTGATGTTAGAAAATGAAAAGTTACCCTCAATTAACAACATAAAAGATTGAATTAAAATTTACTCTATGTTGTACCAACTATTGAATTAATCTAGTGTCGTAAAATTTTAGTAATTATAATAGAATTATAAATACTGATAATTAATTATTTAAAAATCACAATTACTAGGAAAACATGATATTTTCATTACAAAAGGTCTGTCTCTCAAGCTTAGCAATTATGTCATAAAATTTTTTTATAATAAACATAAAATATGTTATATCATTTGTTATTGAAATATGAATGCTCTAAGAAAAGATTTTTCCAAATTATCGTAAGATGATTATTTCTTATACTACTGATAGGTTAATAATTATTACTCACTAATACTTTAGGATGTACTTGCTTTTAACATTTTATTCCTAAAATATACCGACATATATACAAGAGGTTTGAAAAGTGACGTGCAAAACAAATTGGACAATTTCGACATAAGTTGTATAGCCGTACTTGTAAAATTTATTACAAATCATAGGGAGAAATATTAAAAAATAATGTATATAATTGTAAACGGTTGTAAAAAATTTTTTTATATTGCTTTTGAATGTTTAAATATTATAATAATTTATTGCTATAAAAAATTCAAATTTCAGTTATTTAATATGTTCATATGTAGTGACGATAGTTGAAAGAACTTCATTTAAATAAATTTTATAAATTTTTGGTTTTTTAAATTTATTTTTAGTAATAGATTTAAAGAACTTATATTATATTGATTTTAATTATTTATCGTTGTATAAATTCAATACTTGCTTCATAAAAAATATGCGCCACATTTTGCAATACGTCTTATAATTTTTCGTTGGCAATGAATATGATTTTTATCATAAATGTTTATATATTCAGGTTTTTTTAAATATACTACCTTCAGAATTTTTCGATCTACTCTATAGAACAGAAAGGATAAATATGGTGGTTGGATTAATTATTTGCTCATTGAGTATTATGCCAAGAATTATGACAGAGCTCTGCTATAGTGAAAATAAATATTTGTGCACTATAGTACAAAACACTATTAATTACACTCTTTAGATATGTATATGGATAAATTACTAAATCATATGCTTTTTTAATATTAAAAATGGTGTTGTCTTAAATAGGCATTCCAAAGAGATATATTTAGCTGTAAATTCATTTAATACAGACAAAAAAGCCAGTGTATATCAACATTTTTATTGACCTAAAATAACTGTATCCTTTATTTGGGAATATATACTTCTAGATGCAGTAAATATTTTTAAACATTTTCGTTACTAAAATTATATTTAAAAATTGAATATCTTATTAAAATTGAAACAGTAACTATCAAATAATTCATTACAAATGAATTGTAAGATAAAGAGAATTTAAATTTGACGTAGTTTTTTAACGCCAGTAGTCTTTACATTACCGGTATCTACTTTATATTTTATTAATTACTATTAAGTGTTTAATAAGTAATACAAAGTGAAAAGAATGAATTTTGATGATTTGGAATCGTAAAATTGTTCTTAAAGATTTAAATTGTGATTATGATATATGTGACATCATTCAAGCATTATTAAACTTTAAAAATATTAATAATTATTTAAAAAAATCGTATTTAAAACCGTTAAAGATAGAAAAAATATATTTAAAGTTGAAAAATTTTATAGTCATATCAAAGTATTGCAACAATTTTTCAGATAGTATCGACTATTTTGAATTACAATTTTCAAAAATGACTGTGATTATTGTTTCGATGAGTTTACTTATTGAAAAATAACCGAACTATAATCTGAATATTTATTTTTCTTTTTCGGAAAAAAATTCAAATTATGTCAACTAATATCAGAACTACCAGTAATGTCTTTAATGTCATAGTGTAACGTGCAAATATATTAAATTAAAATATATACTAGTTTTTGTTCATCATTTACCGGAAAACATTCTAATATCTATAATTTTATTTTATGTATTGTATAATTTTTTGGTCTTTCTATGATTTAAAAACAAAAAAAAATCTTATATAAAAATTAGATTTTTGTTAAAAATAAATTTTAGTCCTAATTAAAAAGAGAGAAATAAAATCTCCCCAGCTATATTATCGTGGAATATTTAAGAAATGATTACATTTATCGAATCCTGGTATATAATTTTTGATATAGCTTCAGGAGTAGCACAAATGAAATCATTTGATAAGACCGAATATTTTTGGTTCCTATATGTAAAATTTGAGATTAATATATCATCGTGTTCCATGGGGTTATGTGTTGTAAATCCAACATAAAAGTGTTCATCCATAACGGAAATTACTGCTTTGTCATCAATATTCTATATCGGATGAAAAAAATACGAATATAAAAATTGTTACATTAGATGTGATATCAGATGCCTGGCTTAAAAAATAATATAACCCAGCCTTCTTATTATCCAAAAATTCTTGACTTTCAAATTTATGTACTTTATGAAAATCTTCTAAAAAATATCCATTTTTTTCCTTTGTAAAGTCCAAATTAATTTTGTCAAGCCTAAATACATTGTCAAGTTTTTACAAAATTAAAATATTGCATACACAGCAATATGGTGAACATCATATATAATCCTCGTTATTATGCGATGCTTTGATATGCCACCAAATGAGCATAGTACGATGCCTTTGTCAATACATATTTTCAATGTATCATCTATAGAATTGTATAAATTAAATCTATATATTGATGGTGAATCATCTTCTCATATTCTAATTACGTATATTGTTTCACAGCATATATAAAAGATAATATGACTATAAAAAATCTTTAAATACCAACGAAATTAGCAAGAATTAATGAAAATCTATTTTTAGCTTGTTTCTAATAAAAATTACAGTCTTAAATTCTTTCATTGTTTCTTAACAAAAAAGATTTACTCACACATATCAAGATAAAATAACTTTAAATAGTTTACAGAGTAAATGGTTAATACCTAATTTTAAAACAACGTTAAAAATATTAACATAAAAAAATATACATTACATTTTACTTAGGCTTATATCTAAAATCATGTGCGACTTACATAATATAAAACACAGTCCAATTTTATTTATAGTTAAAAATTTTTTTTAGAAATAGCGTATCAAATAAATCATTTTTCTATATAATTTATAGATAAAAGAATTTTCTAAATTTGAAACAGGTAATTTTTAATTTTTCAGCAATAAATCAGATCGTTGTGTATAAATTTGTCGATAAATATATTGCAGTCAAGTTTCAATTGTTTTTTTGTTAACAAATCGCTTCTAAATTAATCAAATTTGTTTAAAAGTTGTTTTAAATAATATATTCTCTATTTTATACCAATAATAATATTGATATCAAATAATTAATAGTTTTCCTTATAAGAGCTCGGAAAAGTGATTCAAAGTGTACAACTATAAAACAAGCAGGAAACAATTTAAAAATTATTATACCTTATAGGCTTAAAGCAGCTTTAATAACAGATAAAAACTTTTTATGTTTCATTTTATTGAAATTATACTGTTTGTAATAAATTTCCGTTATAATGTATATGTACGGATTAGTGTGTTGAAATCTAAGATAATGCTAATAATCAAAAACATATGCAAAAACTAAATTATATTGTGTTGTAAAAAGTATGCTACAAGCAGTCATATAATGTTTCTTGTTTATTAGTACATTTAAGTTATTGCTTTATTATATCTTTTAAATATTGTTATCTAGTGTAGTTATACATTCTGGCCATATGGTTGTGATGATAAACAAATTATATGTAATATATCTTCCTAAGGGACTTAGAATCCATAAACATATACAATAAAGTACATTTTATTTCTACAAATTCAATATTATCAAACTTTTAGCAAAAAAAAACCCTTAAGTTGTGTATTTAACATATTAATATATGACAGATTATCATATAGTAATTAATCATTGATAAAACACTGTAGTAGAACGTATATTATATTAATATTTAAAAAATAATTTAAATACTACTAATCGTGATAAAACTATCTTAAAAAAAACTTTAGATTCATTGTATACGTGTATATAGTCTTGCATTGCAGTACTTTTACTTCATATATTTTATATTTCCACACAAAATCTTATCTATATAATGAATTATACAAGAAATTTATGTCAAAAGTGAAATTTTTAACTAATATTAAAAGAGCATGCTATTAAAATCATTTTATAATATACGAATACTGTTTTTATAATAAATCAAATATGTTTTCTAGATTTCTTCTAATGATGTTGCTACTTGATAAGCTTTACTTTGCGGTTTAATCTTCACTTTTTATAAATAACAATTTTATTATTATTTTGACTATTCGTTATTAAAAGATTTTTACATACTATAAAAAACTAATAATAAAAGTACGTTAATTAAAAAAATAAATTTTAAGTTATAAAGGTAGTACTTTAAAAATGTATAATAGTTATGAATAACAACATTAATTAAATACCTAAAAAATACTCCAGGAAGTTAATATTATAAACAAAAATTTTAATTTTAAAAAATAAACTTTGGTACTTAGGGAAATTTGCCGAATTACATCAAGAAATTTCTTATGGCTCAAAACTTTGATTGTAAAAACCTGGAAGAAGGATATACGTAATTTTTGGCTACTAATCATCGTAAGGTATGGATTAGAATTCGGGTATGTCAACCGTTATATGATTTTATAATTTTATTTGATACAATCATAGTTATTTTTAATCAAACTATTTTCAAAAATGTCATAAATCGTATTCACTGTTGAGAATCTTGATGTGACTATGAAAATTTTTCTTCAGACAATCTAATTCCTTAATTATTAATTTTAGTGAATATTATTTAGTTTATATATTGCAGGTAAGTTGAAATAATTATTTACAGTCGGTTTAGTATACGGGAATTTTAGAATAAAATAACAATATTACTTATGATTAAAAATACTATGAGAAAATAATAATAACCTATTTATCATATTCTGTTTTATATTATGCATCTTTTTAAAGCTCATCCATGACTAAAATATCGTTTAAAGTCTTACAATCTGATATTTGACTCCTGTCGCAAGAATAACCGTGCTGTATCTTTATATTTTCAGATGATATATTTATTATAGTATGAACTAATAATAGTCGGCTTGTTTTATATTTAATCATTCTATATATGAACAAATCATAGCTTATTGGCAGTAATTTAGGCGAGTTTGAATAAGCCAATCTGTTTGTTCATACGAAAATTTACTAGATTATACTAAAAAATATCCATATATAAAATAATCTATCAATTACAAAATTATAAATCATTTACCACATATTTATTAAATTGATATATATTGCAAATTAACTGGTAAACTAATTTAATAAAATTATTAAATCTTACGTTATATAATTTTAATGTTCATTATATTGTATATTATTACAAATTTATGGGCTAAATGGGAAAAATATTTGAAAATATATAATATTCTTGGACCATAAATTGATACATCTTTTATTTTAAAACATTACATTAAGAAAAAATAAGATATAAAAATTGTGAAAACATCTGTTATGTAATTTTGCTAGATATATCACAAAGTCTAACTCAGTCAAACAAGCTCAAAAGTTTGTTCAAAAACCTATCATAAATTTATTTTATTGAAATACAAATTCTGTTCATAAAGTAAATATATGTATTGATTTATGAAAAAGTAATATATTATGTTACTTTTACAAACAGAACACATTATTCTGACTAATGAAATAAATTTATTCTCATCATCGGGTAGTTTAGCTTCAAAACAATACACAGTATCTGGCTTTCCATAATTCTTAACAATATTTATTCCGTACTATTAAAATCAGTGTATATGATTCTTAAAAATGTAAATTATTTAATACTATATCTTTCTTTTTGTTTCCGGTGGCATATAAATGATAGATTTTGAGTAGTAGCAAAATTATATATAATTTCTTTGATTTATAATTTGTTGAAAAATAGTTTAAATAGCTAATAATAATTATTAACATTATATCTGAAAATACTTTTACGAATATTTAAACATACTTGGTCATACTGAGTATATGCTAAACCACTGACTGGTTGTATATTAATAAATTATTATTAACAATAAAATTTTTACAAGATTACTATTAATCCTACTTCTTAATAAAATCTCATTATAATATTAATTTATATTAATTAAAATCTAATATAAATGTTTACAAATTAATTTGTTTATCAATAATCAACTATTTCATTTTAAATTAAAAATTATTTTATTATTCAAATATCGGAAATATTAAAAATTAGAATATCATGTAAATATTTCAGTTTGATTCATAATCAATGTAGATATAATAAAGTGTTATTCATTTTTGCAAAAAAAATTTTTATAATGAATTTAATCCCCCAAGTTCTTAATTCTCAATTACACTAAATAAATTCAACGATTCAGTATTGTCAGTAAATAAAATGGTAATTCTATTTTAATTTTTGTGTCTTCTCTCAAAAAAACTAACCATTTAGTTTAAAAATACTAGTTATAAATATTTTATAACTTAATCTAGAAGATACATTATGTTATAATTAATTCCAAATACGATTGAGTTTATTTACACATTGCATTTGATAATATGTAGCGCACTATTATTATAATTTATTTGATTAGATATTTAGCTTTTATAATGAAATTCCCAACACTGGCCTATTTTTGACAATCACAAGTATAAAAAGTTTGTAAAATATTTTTAGTGTAAATTTTCATCTAGACAAACATACTGAATCATTGTTTTATTCAATGCACTGAGGTATCAAAACATTTATCATCATGCAGTGAAATAAACTTTGATAAAACATTATTAGTATTTTTGATGTATAGAAAAGTTGCAATAACAAATGTTTAGAGATATTGTTCAAATTTTAATATCATGAATTGATCCATAATCTAAGTCTCATTAATTACCATAAGTTTAAATAATGTGATTTAGATTAAATATATAATAGATATATTTAAATTAACTTCATCTTTTAATAGCATACATCCATGTATATATTCCTGGTTTCTTCTGAATTTTAATATTAAAAATGCCATCTTAATATAAGATTCAAAGTGTTTATAAGTATCACAAAATTATTCATTTGCTATAATTAATTACATTCTATCGGATATAAAATGCAATCTTAATTTAAACAATTAAATAAAAACCCATATATAAGACTAAAATTATCAAATCTGATTATAAATCTTATATTTATTTTAAAAACCATTAGCGAATGGGCAGTTTGTATTTGATACAATAAGGACGATAATTACTACTGTTATTTTTAATCATAGACGAAATAAAGAAAAACTTTTTCACTAAATTCGTATGATTGTAATTTATAATGGAATATATATCAATTTATAAACAATACTATAGTAATAAAATAATATAAAATTTTAAATGAAAGTGTATAAAATCGAGTGTATTCTCTTATGTTTGTAATGATATAAAAATTATATTATTAGGTTGATTTTTAATTTTAATATCATACACTATTAACGTGTTAAAAATATTACTTTTAGTATTTTTCTACCATAATTCCATCGGGTGTTTTTCAGAGAAAATAAAATCATTAAAGCTATAAGAAGATTTTATTAACTATGTTAACTTCATCAAGTACATAAAATTTTATCGACTTATGTACCAAAGTATTGAGAGAAGTAGGTCATGCAAATTTAACATATATAGACCAAAATAAATAAATCTAGCAAAAACATTGTATGAATTAATTTTTTTGACAATAGTTTTATTTGTTAAGGTTATATAAACAAATTTTTGTATCTTATATAAAGACATTAATAACATAATTCAGCTTGAGTAACAACATGTGGATGAATTTAGTTTGTATTTTCTCAAGTATTGTAAATTAGGTTGCAGTGATATTTGAAAATTTTTAATCATAATAAATAATGGAAAATAAATAAAATTAATCTCAGGAAAGTTATTGGTTCTTAATAAATCTATTTTTATTTTTTCATTCTATATTTTGTAATCATCGTTGAAATTATTTTACAAACTTAAATAATTTAATCTGTAGATATTTTAAATGTCAGCAGTAATATTATAACAGATATTTTAAAAATTATAACTTTTTTTATTGATATCTATGCTCAAATAACTTCAAGATCATTGCATAATTATTTTTATGATTCATAAAAAATCCGATAAGTTCTGTGGTCAGGAATTTATGTTATTATACTTAATTTTTAACCTGTTTTCAATTTCGCAATAATTTCATGTCTTTTATTACATAATAGTCATAATTAGATTTATTATGTCTAATTAGTTTTAACCGATACTTTTCATCTTTTGTATATTTTAAAACCAATAAAGATCTAAAATTGTACACTATATATTAATAGTAAGACAATTATTACTTCTGATGATAATACAAGGGGGTTATTAGATAATGACTTCATTTATACCTAAAGGTACTTATGTTTTAAATATAATCATTAATTGAGCATGTAAATAAATTTGAATTATTTTTTGCAAAATTTACATACTTTTGTCATGAACTAATGTAATTAATAAGTTTAACAGTATCCTAATACAATCATAAGGATTTGCTACGGGTTGACTCGATATCAAATTGCACAGTATTTGCAATTTTCCTTTCTTTTTTATTTCAATATTCGAATCAAGTAATAACATTATGATCATTATATAATTTCTATAAATAAATTATCTATTGTTGATGGCCGTAAGAAATCTTACGGCGTGTGAAATCATATGGGATGTACAATTTAAAGAATGTAGATATAACTATTTAAGATAAAATCTCAATGCCAAATATTCATTAAGAAGAGTGTGATCTATGATGGTTACAAACAAGGATATTTAGTATGATAAGCTATCCTACTGCTTTAAAATAGTATACTGCAATTGTGCTTTCTAATAACGTGTTGAAACCCCTAATGCAGTATATAAGGCTATAATGTTGAAAATAGTCTGGCTTACTTCGTATGAAATTTAAGATAACAAAGTTAATTAATCATGGTAATCCGCGTGGTGATGATCCAGTTTATTATTCTGTTGTTTTTTGAGATTATAAGAAACTCAAAATTCTTGTTTACTGAAAACCTACTCTAAACCTATATATATATATATCTTTACCTTTACCTATATGAGAATTACTTCAATTAAGCGAAAATTACTCTCATCATATGTTTCATCAACACTCCATTTCACCCGTTTGTCGTGCTTACTCTGATTACCATCATAATCTATAATATTTTTTTAAAAAATAAAAATTACCACAGTTTTTCAAAGATTACTGATTTAGGGATACGAGTGATCAAAAATATTGGGCGACAAAGGTTCTTGAACTAGTCACTAACCTTAAGTAAGTACTAGCTACTACCGTGAGTCATATATTTTTATAGTTATAGTGCTATGATTTCATTTTTTGTTACACGTTTTTTTCATTAAAAAGGGGATTAGCAACATTAAAATAATGTTTGCGAAATACTATAAAATGTTTATTTTTCATTTGTGATAGGAATGACGTTCTTTAGAGCAACAGCGTCTTATAAAAAAGAAATTAAAATATTGAAATGAGAAGGTGAATACTGTGTATAATTATTTGTATGATAAAAGTCAATAATTTTCTTTTGATATAAAAATGCTATTAAATTTATTTTATAGTATGCCAGTAAAAAATATTTATTATTTTTTTATAAATAAGAAAAAATATTTTCATTACAAATTAAAAAATATTTTATGTTTGTCAAAGATTTTTTTTTGGTTGGAAATGCATTGTAGATTGATCTACCCCTATATTCTGTTGATTAATTCTTATTAATTAGAAACTAGCTATTTTAATAAAAAATTGTTAAATATATAAAATGTGGATAAGTTTTATGGCATCACCAAAATCAAAATTCCTAGTTCAATGGCTAGGATAAATTAAGAAAATGTTGGGGGTTTAAGATTCTTAATGTATCAAACAAGTAACAACACACATATTACTCAAGACGTAATTTAAAATCTGTTTTAGGGTTCTGCGTTTGTTTCATTCTTTTAAAACACCATAGAATATACTTAACTATGAAAATTATAGATCAAGAGTTAAAAAATGAGTTATTAGATCCATTATTTAATCTTTGTGTAAAAAAAATGAATAAAATCTTGGAAAATATTAAATTTGATTATTGATTGAAGTAAAATGACAAAAAAGTGTTAAAAAATATATTTACAAAATAAGGTATATACCTCATTTTGCATAATATACATTTTTCGTTTTAAAAAGTAGAAATATAACTAAAATTCTAGTTTTTTATACACATCATTGTAATTCAAAATTATTTGATTTAGTTGATTATTGCATTATTATCTGGTTGCTAATTTATATTTCGTATTATTGACTCAGTCGAAAAACATTTGTTACAAATCTACTACATAATCAAATTATATAAAGGAAAATATCTGTCTTACTAAATAAATTTGTTAAAGTTTTTGAAAGTGGCAATTAATATTTTTATAAAATATTTTAAAGTTATCTCACAATCTATAAAATTTTCAATAAGTAATTAAAAAGTATTTAACTTTTTCTTTTTTACATTGTATTAGATCATATATCACAACTTTAACTATGCCAACGCTTATTTTATCAATTATATACAAATGAAAAAATATTAAAATTTTTTTTTCAAAACGTCTTTAAAAAATTAATACGATTTTCAACTATCAATGATACATAGTTCCTAAGAAGCTACATGTAATATATGATGACAACAGTGACAAATACATGTAACATGTGAATTTCGTAAAAGTTATCCCATAATTCAATCATAGAAAGAATAATCCTTCTTGTAACCTAACACAAAATAATAATACAGGTCAAACTATGAACATAATAATAAATTTTTTTATAAGAATGAATATTTTAAACAATTTCTAATTACAAATTCCTAATAATAGTTGAGAAAGTATATGTGAAGAATACTGTAAAGCAAACACGGTACAATCACAAAGATTGCTTATTATTGATCAATAAAGTTAATATAGGTACTCTATGAAGGTTATCACGATAATCTAATCTGAAATTTAAAATTATAGTCTAAAAATAAGAGTTTATTGTACTGTAATTCGTAAGATTAACTTAAAAAAAAATCCTTTTGGTTTTTACATTTGCATGTGTATACAGAACCAGTTTTTAAATAATTAAGATAAATTCTTAATATAATAGATTAAAATCGAACACAAATATTTGAGTAACTTTATACATATATTTCTTGAAGTCAACATTATGAATAATTTTGACATAAGAGATAAATTATTAACTAGAAAGCTAATTATTATTATATAATTATTGAAAAATAAGTTGATGATGCTGATTAGACTAAGAATGATAAAACAAGATATGAACTGAAAAATATGAACAATGATTGTTTGTATGGAAAAACTGTCAAAGAAAGTCTCCTTTTTACATAAAAGATTAGAACATGGAAGCCCTCTTTATTTCATCTTAAACAGTCTTTAACTAGGTAAACAAATACTCTAGATTATTGCTTAAGTTTTTCTGATAATCACATTATATCTGACAAGTAAAATTTTTTAAATTTCTTATGCAATCATGTACATATATATACCGACTGCTGAAATATTTTAAAAATTTAGATCGACAGAAAAGTTAGCGTACCAACATCTCTGAGTAAAGAAGCTATCAACTAGTGATCAATATGTCACGAAATGGTACAAAATATGAACTTTCAAATATGTGAAAACTTAATAAAATAATTTTTTTTTACATTTTAGTAATTCTTTAATTTAAATTTAAATATTTTTGTTGACTCTTTGTTTCAAAACCTCATCTGTCTGGGCTAGTTTATTAAAATTAAGAATCTAAAAATCTCAACGTTTAATTATTATGGTAATTGTGGTTTCAATTTATGAACATAAATAAGAGTTTTAGTAATGGATTTTACATGAAATTTTATTCTTACAATGCATATATATTTAACATAATTATCGTGATGATTTTGTTAACAAAACCCGAATTTTCATAAAAAATTCAACCTTATACGTCATACATAATCGTTTCCTGGTATCTTATTGATTCAACATAAACAATAATGCTTATATTTTAAAACCTGTTCCACTAGATAAGTATGCCCATGTTATTTGGTCCGTAAAAAACAATACATATAATCCATGTTGGAGTTGAAAAGCTAATAGATAATCACGATTACCCTTTATTTTATTGATAAGCTTAAAAGAATAAATGTATATGCAAACTAAAGAAGCCTTTTTAATTATCTAAAATATCAAGCGTCTGATTGTGCATTAACATGAAACATAATTTAATTATTCAAAAAGGATCTATCAGTTAAATTTTACATCGTTTAATTAATAATTTTATGATGCAAGAATAAAATTTAGAAACAACAATTTATGATAGACTTATTATTTGCACTATATACAATGTTAAAATAAAAGTTAATAATATTTATAGGAAAAAAATAGAAAAATAATCAATTTATTTAAACAAAAATAAATTACAGTGATTTATAATTCGTATTCATTGATTATAGAGTCAAAGGTATATTTTATTTTATACAAATTTAAAATATATCAATATATATTTCAAAGTTGATTATAAATGATTATGCAATAATTACGAAAAAATCTAATTGCAACACATCCTACCATGCTATCTATAGGTCGATTGGCAACTTATGTTTTAGAAGTGACTTCGTAACATGCCACGTTAGATTTCTAGTACGCAAATATTAATAGTATTAGTCGGTGTAATTAGGCTTTAGTTATTGTGGACTCAGAATAAGTGATTGGTGACCGTTTGGTAGTTAATGCATATGATTGTGGTGTGATTAATTAGTTGTGTTTTATAAAGTTTATTTATTAAACACCAACTAATCAGATAATAGCCATATATGGAATATATGGCTATTATATATTAAGAATAAATTAACCCTTGTATATCACGGATACTTACATTCTCGTTATTAAACATTCGATAAAAATACATAAATACTTCATAAATTGATATTTATATATGCGTAAATCTACTAGTAAATTTTAAATATTTATCATTTTATTATTACGCAATTAATGGTAAATGATATGTCTTCTATATTCTACTTCATAATACACATCTAAAAAATGATTTTTTTACTCGTGATAAATAGATTAAGCAATTACTAGACATAGTGTACTTGTACTTATGTATATTTTTCTTATATCGAGACCGGTTTTGTTTATAGAAATATCACCTCCGGAGTAATTTTACAATGTGAAGACGTTTCAGTTTAGATAAATATAAAACTATTACAAAATTTATACAAATTATACGTGCGCCATTAGTTTTGGCTATTTTTATATTGTTCTGATTATAAATAGTCTATTCTAGATTGATTATTTTTTCCTAATATTTTTTTAAGTTTCATTATTATGAGTGAGTCTCATAAACGTTTAGTAGTGGTTTCGCTTATGTTTGTTAAGCACACTATAACACTGAAGCAAAAACAATATGCAAACAACTACTACCAGGATTTATTATTCCGATATATGGTCAAGAGAATTAAGAACTATATCAGGTAAAATCAGTACCTGAAAGTTATGTGTTTTTTATAATTAATTTAATAAAGGTTGTAAGAGAAATTACTTACTAGTGGTTTCTGTAAATTTATATAATTATTTATTTAAGCATTTAAATCAAAAATATATTGTCGTTAAGTATGATTTGCAGACAAAAAGCTTAGATTTAATTATTAAAAAGGGGTATTGCTATCAATGAATTTTTATTGAGTATTTTCGACATATACATTTTCATCGATTGTAATAATACAAGACTATAATGTAAAATGATAAAATACCATACAGATATTTTATTCAGACTATTTCATATCCCATAAAATGCCACTAATTGTGCAAACATACAGCAAAGTAAAATCCTCAATTGTTAATAAATGGATTACAAGTTTCAACAATTATAAATATTTTTATAGGTACAAACTTAATAATCCCCTAAAGTATTAGACTACTTTTTGCCTATAGTAAAATTCTTGCCATGATTGTTATTAAGGGAATAATTTATTTGCAGAATTTTTAATTTCTTGACTTTTTACAGCCATAAAATGTGTAAAACTCTCAGCAACTGTAATTGTGTTTACTCTATTCCGAAATTATGTGAAAAAATCTTTTATGGTTTATCCAAAGATATTGTTTAAGTGGCTAATTAGTATCATTTATTTTAGGTTAGAATCCTTTTAGAAATAGGTTGATTACATTTTTTGTGAACATTAAAATTTCAACATAGTCTCTACATTATTAAAAAAAACCTTGATATTCAAAAATTTTATTTAATAAGAATTTTTTGAGTCGATGGTGTTGAATAGCGAACGAATGAGACAAAGTTATACTATTTTCATTCATCAGGAACTAATTTTGATAAATAACTATCTACTAATTACTAGATATTATTCATTTATTAATTTAAATAATTTTATTCTATATCTTTTACGTAACAGTCGATTAGTTGATAAAGATGTAACCTAGCATAGCTAAATAAACAAAGTATAATTAGAGGGAACACATATCTGTAAGAAGTATCCTTAATCCGTAGATAATATAAGGTCATTAAACTTTAAATAAACTTGATTAGCCAAAGTAATAAATCTCTATGTTATAATTGTGTTTTATTATAGCTTAATTTAATTTTGGTTGATTAAATTAATTTTTTACCTTACACGTGGATGGAGATATTGCATAATCATTGTATCTATTTATAGTTAAATGGTCCATGCTTTTCCTTTAATGTTTTCCTCCAATACATTTATTTAATTATTCTGTTTAAAACTGTCACCATTAAAATAGAAAATATCTTGGGTGTTAAAATACAATATAATTGTTGTCAACCACTTAAAAAACTCTACTAACATTACTAAGCTAGTATGAAGATATATGTAATAAATATCCTTTTTGAAGTTTAATCGTTATTTAATTGTCTTACAACCTCAATAGGTCAATTTGATCATGCTAAAAAATCTGATTTTTTATTGTTCTAGTAAAGTAGTCTTACCTCCTGTTTACTTAATTATTTTATTTCTAAACTCTCTTTCCATTTTATATTTCACCTATATGATATCTATCTCATTTGATTGAAAGGTAACAAAATTTAAGATAAAAAGAGAAAAATTTAAACTCTAAAGAAATGATGTTACATGTGCTAGGTTTCTAATATAAATTTAACTGGCTGTATATTGTATTAGTATTAAGAGAAGGCACCCTATAACAATGTGATGAATTACAGTTTTTGTATGTATTAGCTAAATATTCTCTCCTACTTTATTAATATCAATTTCAGTGATTTAACAAATCTAAGTGGCATGTATCATATAAAGATAAATGCTTTAATCATGGTCGATGAAAAATTAGTTTTATATACTATTTAGCGTAATTATTTTTGTCTCAGTGGCATAAGTTATTCACCAAAGATGTTTTTTAGAATTAATTCTATTAATTATTGCACTTCGAAAATTATCATTTAAGAATAAACCCTATAATTAAATAAAACTCTTTTATTATATATACAGCGAAAGCATGAATGAGTTTTTTCGAAACACAATTTTAAATAAATGTTATAAAAAAAATTAAAGATGTATTCGGTACACCACACAAGATAAAAATTATTGTATGGCACTAGTTTAACGAAAAACTTGAATATCACTTAGATAGTTTATTCATATTTTTTTGAGTCTCAATAATTGAATAACATGGTATATTTTAAATAAAAAAATTACAATAAAGAATGTATATTTTTCAATTTTCAAAAGTTTAGACTATATTAAAAAATCTTTATACTAGTTATATCATTTGTATGACTAGAGTATACGTATTAAATTATAAAAAAAGGGTGATTTTATTTTACTAAACACTATTAAATATAGTAGTTGTAGATAAATTTATAAAAGCTATACTAAAACCAGTTATTCCGAATAGGTAACAATGATCACGTTAGTGTTAATTTTTAATATCACGCCCTTGTCAAAAATGTTATTAGACAATACTGTATTTTACGTATACACTTTACCAATTATTCATATCATTACTCCAAAACTAAATATTAATTCTATAATGGTATGTGGTGTAATTGAAGATAATTACGGTAAGATTGTTATTTTCTACATAAATGGGTTGTTATATAATTTGAATAATAATAATTCTTACATCTTTTCTTATTTCTAATTGTTTTTATATGAACGCACGTAACGCCTAATTTAAATATATATATATTGCTGACCATTTGATTAAAATTATTTCCATACAGGTTGTGATATTATTTATAAAAAAATATTTAATACTTAATCGTATGAATAATGATGCTTGTGAAAAATGTTATTCTTTACATTCCTTCCCTTTTTTATTATTTACGAGATGAAGCCAGATATGGAACTTATTTTTTTATAGTGTCAACGTACGTATAATTTGCTTTAATAAATGTTACTGATAACCTGTTGGGTTTACACTATTTTCATTTAAACACCAGAGTCGACCTTGCTATCTTGTGGTAATAAAAAGCCTATTTCAATCAACATATACGTTTCATGCTAAAACCAGTCCTAGTAGATCATTGCAAGGGCTCTGACAATATAGCAATCATCCATAAAAGGCACATATTTATATATATACTTTAAAGAATATTTTAAAATTTTGTTTTCCGCTTTGCACTCTTACAGTACTAATATGATTATTAATTTTAAATATAAAAATGCGGTTGTTTTAACAGTGTTCTAAATTATTATGAATAAAGTACTATTTAAATCAAGAAACAGTCATTATATGTAGGATTTAAACTTGCAATCTTGATCAGGTGGCATTTATTATATATCAATTAGTCCATTATACTAAAAGATGCATCGAAAACATATATGTTTTAGAAAATTAATAGTGAGAACTACAACTTTGGTTCAGATATTGCGATATTTATCGACTCTAATCGTAGGGAAAAAATTTGGCCAGATATTCTTCGATTTTTATCGAATTTGTCTAAAATGATCGATTTTCATCACTATTAAGATATACTAAATAAATTTTGCTATATCTTTACTTAATTTGCAGTTTAAACTACATGAAAATAGTGATTATATTTGAAAAATCATGATGTCTATATTTTAACATACTTCGATATTCCTACAATAAATGTGCCCATAAAACACAATGAAATATTTTTTTACCGTATAGTTTTGATTCCTATATATTTTATTTATTAAAATTTAAATGCCACTTTTTCTAACTTAATTTGGGCTAACGTTGACAAGAATGTTGTTAGAGATATCAGATACCTTTAATCAAATAATTATATGCCTTTTAGTATCTAAAATCTTTGACTAGCTGTAGAAAAATTATAATTAGTTCTAAAATGTAATGACGTATTTATAATAAAATGATTCCAATAACTTTCAAACAATTGTATATAAAATTAATGAGCTAATTATATTATTTTTATTTTTATCATAGATATTCCGAGCGTTTAATACTGAGTTATATTTTGACGAAATTTTGATAATTATCACTAATTTAGCTAGACTAGGTTAAGTAAAATAGGAATAAAAGACTAAATCTTAATGGTTATTGTGTAAGACATAGTGAACTACATGTAACCTACGATAAAATTGTTTGCAAAACATGTTACCACATTTTCACTGCTGCGATAACACAGGCGACGCGTGCGCTAGATACAAACACCATTACGAAGATAAATGATGCAAAATAAGTAGAGCATATATAGATTACGAACAAGTTCGAATGAATAACAAATGACTCCTCAAATAAATTTGCATCGTGCTTGCTTTTGTTCGTGCCTTTATATTTATTCAGAAATAAATATAATTTATAATAAATTATCTAGGAATCTCACAACTGCCAGTGAAAACCGAATAATGGAACACCTTAAATCAAAAAACATTTCACAATGATTCCTAATATATCTCATAAAAACATAAACCACTAATAACAGATATCCTTTTAAAAATTGGAATAAGCAATACAACACTTCTATTGAATTAGTGAAGTTTTTCATACTGGTTAATATTTCATTTAACAATTGATTTTAAAAAGGGTGTTTGAATCATTGTTAGCAAAGTATGTGCTCATGTCTAATGGAATAAAAAATGATCATTATATTTTCAGAAAGTATATTCTTGTAATACTTGAAAAAGAAATTATAAAGGTAGAAAATTAAATTAACACTTTGCCGTTATACTTTGTAATAGACAAAACCACTGATCGTTCTTAAAACACTTGCCCCAATTTTTTGGCCTATATTCCAAAACCTATGTATACAATCTAGATGCTTATTAGTACTCAGATCACTGAGGAATACTCGGAAGTAATGGCTATTTAAAATAAGTCAGGTATTTAAAATGCTTCATTTAAATATTGAGAGTTTGTTTGTTGAGTATTACATGCACTTAGACACCATAAAGCATAAAATTTCTTTATCATATTAAGAATAATTTCAAAAATGTGATCAGAATTCCTTGTCTGGTCCAATTCGTGAATTTAGAAATTAGGAAGTATATTTTTATTAGTTTTACCTATGTCTACATATTCTACGTAAAATTTTCTAAGAAATTAAAAAAGAATAGACTATTCAGATCATTAAAATGACCAATAGATTTTCTTAATCTGAGATACTTGAAATCTGCTTTTACAGCTTTTTAGAATCGTTCTGTGCACTTAGAAAACATTACGAAATAATTAAGGAGAGAATACATTGTAAATCAAAAATGTTATGTGTGAACCATCTGTGAAATAGAGCTAAAACTCAAAAGGTGTTGATTTTTTTTCTTTTTTTAAAATCACGATTTTAAAAAGTTTCCTTTGATTAATTTGTAAAAAAGCAAAAATCAAGATCAAACATAAAAATGTTATCCTTGTTTACAATACTATTTATGATAGTAGTTTGACTGCTACTACTATAAATTCGAATGCTACATTATATATTCTATATTTCGACAACAAAATGGATACCTCTATAAACAATTAGATACAACAAACACAATTCAGGGAATTTATCAGAGAAATTTAGAGAAATATTATCCAGACTGGCTACTCAAAGAAAATAGAGTTACTTCAGCTTATATCTATTGGTCCTGAGCGATTTCATATAATTGGAAATACTGATAACACCACGATTCTGGACTGATATAAAAAAAGAACCTTTCCTTACTGAACAAATAATTATTTAACGAAAAAATATGATCAATGGAAATTTAGCTATGTATTGGATTAGTCTACATCTGATTTTTCCAACTCTTCATAAGGCAGCAAATGTCTCCTTCGTCATGCGCATTTCATCTGCTAAAGTTGATCAATCTTAGCTAATTCGGAATTATTGACTTAAATGAAGAGCAAAAATTGAGCAAACAACAAGGTCAATGCTAAAAATCTTATACTTAGATAAATAACTATCTATTTCAGTCTAACTTCATCCACAATTTACTCGCGCATACAATATTTTCATCTATTATAATCAATTATTCGCAGTCATAAAATGTGATTTCACTCATTTCATTGATTTTGGAAAAGAATTTATTTAGTCTACTTTTTCAATCGAATTAGAAAAAAAAGCCGTTGAAAGTTTTGAACCCTAATTATATCCTACATGTATAATGTCAGATATTTTAACAAACAATATTTATCGTTATTTTTAAATGATCTACTAATGCAATTTTATAATTTTTTTATATCAATAGATTTAGTGTCATAACTATAACTTACCTTTCGAATCTATATGCAAAAGATATAATATAGCCATTTATTGTGTGGATAATATTAAATATGTGTTATTAATATTTTTGAAATTATCTATAAATAAACTTAAAATAAGTTTAAGAAATTTTCATAAGAGTTCAGTAGAATTCAAAAGTATTTTTAAATTCATTAGATTATATATATATATAACATAAATTTCAGCATAATTTGGTTATAAATTAAAAAGCCCATTTAAAGTATAAATCAGTTATGATATTGATTAAAAAATATATCTTTCCTGGTATATATGGTAGTATTAAGCAATTTTAAAATTTTGAGGACTACTTATACTACATGGGTTGGTAAGTTTATAAATATGCAACTTTAATATACCTTATGACACTATCAATAGCTTTAGTTAAGATAAAATATACATATTTATGCAAACAATAATGTAAATATTTTCTTTGCTCTTAATTAGTTATAATAAATTATCTTTATTATAACTATTAATAATATAAAAGTTTTAAATGGGGATGTAATTGTGTTATTAAGACAAATAATTTGTAATCAAAACTAAATAATTTCTGGCTGTAACTAATTAACTAAAACAAAAATGTTGTAATACTGAAAAATAAATACATAATTCTCTTATATGTAAAACAATGATCGTCACTATATACATAAACAGCATACTTATAAATAATTTGAATTTTTCACATTTCACTGGTATACACATTAGAGATAAATTTTCGAATTACTCCTTTTGTAAATAAATTACTAAAATTCTTACAAATAATAGGTTCAGAAGACAAAAAGAAATATTTAAAAGCACTCTGTTAAAAAATTTATTATAAATAAAGAATAATATCTGTAATTAATATATAACATATAACAGAAAAGTCAAATATGATAAATAAATTTGGTTTGGATTTAATTAAGCTGAATACCTATTAAATATCATTTCATTAATAAAGCTTTTAAGCTTCTTATTTATTATGACAACAATTCTTTATATTGTTAGCTACATATATAATCAATACTGTTACATGTGATACCAAAAATAGAGATACTAATGAATTTAGTGTTAAAACTTAGTGTTTTGACTTTACAATTAGAGAAATGAACCAATTAGATTAAATGAATGAATGAATCCTGATAAATTTAAAATATGGCTTAACGAAATCTATCTAATTTGACAAAATAAATATCATATTCTCGCATATTAGAGAATACGAAGACTATATTAAAAAAAATATAATGGCGTAATATTATATCTCTGCGCTATTATGTTTATTTATAGGTATTCTTAATGAATAATTCCCCAATAATATAACAAATCATTCAGCTTCTATCTGACTTATTACATTATAAACGTGTGCAGTGATTATAATTGTTTTTTTAAATACATATTTCCAATATTCATCAAAACCTATTACTTAAGAATGTATATACTACATTTTAAAATATTCTTTAATTATAATTTACTAATCATTCGAAGTAGACAATTTTTTATAGAATGGCCCTTTATATTAAGCATAATCTAATACTATCACGCAACATAATAATAATTTATATCATAAATATAATTTGCTTCAATGAAATATAATAGTTTTCTAGAAAACTTTTAATTTTATGTCTTCCTTTTCCGTGGAAAATCATAAATAAATCATAATACATTAAACAAATAACAAGTGTGCTGAAATTTTAAAATATTCTAATTATGTTGACATCATAAGTGAAAAATATGTTTATATGATTGATTTAAGTAGATTTTATTAGTGTATTCACACCTTCTTGGAAAAGGTAGTTTATAATGATTATATAAGCCATTAAAAACAAATGATGGGTGATTTACATGACAACAGAAACAAATTTTATAAAACTTTCTATAAAATTGAGGAAATATTTAATAGTTAAATATAAATATTAATTAAAAAATGAATTTGATGGTAATGGAAATATAATATAATTTAATTAGAATATTTACATTTTTTTGGATACTTTAGAAGGCAGTTTTAAACAATTTTATTTATAGTATTAATTTTTATATGGAATCGACAAATTTTTCCCGGTTCAATATTTAACATTCCTGCATTGACAAAAGTGAAATGAAATGGTGTAAACGAAAAAATGTGAATGAAAAAAGATCAAAATGAAAGCAATCTAGTGAATTTATCTTTGTGCCGACACAAATAAGATATATATTATAAAATTTACATATAATCAATTTTTTAAAAAATAAAATAAATAAATATTAAATATGATCAATATTATTTTATATTATTATATAATTAAGGGGAATTATTGACCATAAAAACTGTATAACAATATAGCTGTAGCAGCTCTTTAGTATAAAAAAATATTTAATATTTTAATATTGACTTATACATGCTATTATCCTAAAAATACACATTTTACAGGTTATGAATAATGAACTATATGTTACTGACTAGTTACTTTTATTATCGTATTTGAGAAAAAATATTTTACATTACGTTGGCACTATTGTCTTAAGCATCTGATTATTATTGAAATCTGTGTAGACACTTTTAGCACTAAAGAATTCTTTTTAAGAAGCCTACTTCGTCTGTAATTAATTCTTTTACGGTCAACTTATCGTAGTGTAAGTTTTAATCAAGCTAGATAACATACTATATAAGCTTATTTTTTCACACAAGATATCATGCTTCGTCAGGTTTTCTGAGATACAAGGTATGTTCATTTATTCTTATAAAAACTTGATAAAAATACAGTTTCAATTCTCAGATATTATTATATGATCCAATAAAACTGAGACTGTAAGATTACAGATATAATTGATACTTATGTCACATAAAACCACAAAATAACTACAAAATAATCCGTCTGCTTTTATAACTTATGATATATTATTAAGGATATATTTAATATTCTTTATTTTGAGATTACGGAATTTTAGCTCTGACCTGTGCTGTGGCATCGCTTTATTATAAGAAATTTTCCTTATACAAGATAATATATATTAAAAAAGGATTTCTTAGTTCATATAACAAGTCGTTATCTTTTGAGAACTTATTAGAAACAAATTACAATTAAAAAGTTTTTTATATTGATTATACCGTTACTGTAATAAAGTAATTGTGATTTTAAAGAGGGCTGAATAAAAAATATTTTGTTATATATAAAATAAAATAAATGAATTGTTGCACACTCTTCACATTATAATTACACATTTTAAAGTTATTTTCTAATAATATTTAATTACATATTTATTTTATAGTTAATCAAACCATAGTCTACTATAAATGTAAATATTCTATATTAACGAAAATTTTACTATTTAGCTGTACCAAGTAATTATCCAGTGGTTGAATATAGCTTTTCTTCCAATATGAAACGAGTACCATATTTAAAATGTCATACTATTATAGCGTAAAAAAATACAGAACCATATTATCTAGAGCTTAATTATTAAAGCTACGATTCCAGATATAACTCAACAGTATTCTGTATGTTAGACTAGACAACGCAAAAAAATAATTATATATAAGCTCAAAGTTAGCAAAAAATATATAAAAATCGGAATAAAAAAATGTTTATTGCTCAAAACGGTCACAAGATTAATGACAATGGATTTTTCTATTGAAATTTTATTATAAATCAAGTAACAGGTCAAGATTTATGATTCTTACAACAATAAATATAAATCCAATTACTATATAACTAGATTTTATAACCTATCAGCAGCTAATATATATTGAAGATTTTTTA